>NW_017306993.1:406380-412984 GCF_000935625.1 Nanorana parkeri
AAACATATACAGATGGATTACTGATCTATTTGTACAGATTCTTTACTGTATATGAATATCTAAACAGGAACATTTAATTTGTGGGTTATGTTTTCTTCTGCAGTAGCGTATACTGTTTATTGTTTGTGTGCAAGACCGGTGGGCCTTGACTGCTGACTCTTTTACCATGAAAACAAGATGTGCTGGCATGTGCTGTATAAAAATTATTAGATCTGGCATTGAATTAACTACTTGGGGAAAGCAACACAGTCATAGGGAAACTGACAGGATAGAATATGGAAGTTGACATTACAAACTTGTGCAATGGCTGTAAACTTTGCTTCACTATTTAATGAATCGTTGACCTAGAATTGTACATATACATCAGATGTCCAAAATACTGAGATAGGCATGCTTATTCCAGGCCAGAAACACAGTTAGTGAATTAGTTAATAAGAGCTCATGTCCATAGACATTTGTTTGCATAAGAGCTGCTTTTCTTCTCCATACACAAATAAATCAAAGCAACTCATAGGGATGATAGTCCTGAAGTGTGCCCCTTCCAAACCTCCCAAATATTGCAGCCATCATGTGTCTATCCTGACCGTTTCCTTTTATTGTTTGTTACTATAAAGATGCATTTATGCATTACAGTATATGAATGAATCTCTGTGTACAGTATTTCTATTACCATAGGGAAATGTAACTAACTAACCCTATAATAATTAAATAACCCTGTACTGGGTATTTAGCTCTATTATAATTATAATGCTTACATTGGGATCGTTATATAGTAAGGCAGTCCAACTTTTGTTTCCTTGGCAGAAGCCTGCACAGCAATATGACAATAAAAAATAAATAAAGCAACTAATGGTATTGTGGCAAGAGGTCAAATCACAGATTTCCGCTTTGTTTCCTTTTAGACTTCTGTGTTTACTCCAGCGTACAGCTCAGTGACAAATGTACGTGTCAACAGCACCATGAACACGTCCCAGGTTTTAAACCTGCTGCTTAAAAAATTCAGGGTAAGCATGAAGAAAGAAAATGTAATAATTTAAAAAAAATAGTTCATATTTAATTTAGATAAGTGGGTCAAAACCTATTTTTTTTCTGCATACCAATCACAAATTAATTTTATATATAAAATACATATATTCAGTGGTTAGCCATAACATTCTGACCACTGAGAGGAAGTAAATAGCATTGATTATCTTGTTACAATTACACCTGGAAGCGGGTGGGATGTATTCGGCAGCAAGTGAACATTTTGTGCCTGAAGTTGATGTGTTGGAAGCAGAAGAAATGGGCAAGCATAAGGATTTCAGCAACTTTGACAAAGGCCAAATTGTGATGGCTAGACGACTGGGTCAGGGCAACTCCAAAACTGCAGCTCTTGTGGGATTTTCCGGGTCTGCAGTGGTCAGGAGGACCTACCAAAATCGGTAGAAGGAAGGAAAATCTGTAAACCAGCAACAGAATCATAAATGTCCAAGGCTTATTGATGCATGTGGGGAGCGAAGGCTGATCCATGTAGTCTGATTCAATAGAAGAGATGCTGTAGCTCAAATTGCTGAAAAAGTTAATGCTGGTTCTGATAGAAAGGCGTCGGAACACACAGTGCATGGCAGTTTGTTGCATATGGGGCTGCATAGCCACAGGCCGGCCAGGATGTCTATGCTGATCCGTGTCCAAAGATAGATGTTGCAATATGTCACCAACTTGTTCATTCCATGCCTAGAAAACTTGGTGCTGTCCTTACAAATCATGGAGGTCACATAAAATACTAGATGTAGTAGTTTTTGTTGTGGGGTGTATTCATTTTTTCTTCTCCTAATTTGAGGAAAACTGAAGATTCTGTAATCTAAGTTATATTATTATATAATTATGTCAGTATGCGCCGGTGGCATTTATCGTTCTGCTATTTAGCGGCCATGAACTTATATTAGAACAGTTCCCCTGACGGTCCCCTTTAACCGCCTCCCGGCCGGCCGAGTGTGCAACGAACACATCACTGCTTCATCAGCTTCTTTGGGGGTCCCTAGGTGACATTAGGGGTCTTGAAGACCCCTGATGTCTCCATAAAGAGGACCTGCCACATCGTTGCCCTCAATTTCTTTTTATGCAGGTATTCCTCACTTAACGACCGACTTCCGTTCCTACGACCAGGTCGTTAAACGAATTGGTTGTTAAGTGAGGAACTCTATACAGTACTGTACTGCATTAGTACAGTACTGTATAGCGTTGCAGATGTACAGTACCGAACAGTGTACTGTACATCGGTCAATGAAAATACTTACCGGGACCCGCAGTGAAGATTGGAGGACATCACTTCCGCCGGCGACACGTCGCGCTGACGCGCAAGCAGGTAAGTCGTTAACCGAGGAATGTCTGTATTTCAAAAGGGAAATATCAGGGGTCCGTTTAGACCCCTGATATTGCCCCAAAAACTCCCAACAGTAAAGAAAAAAATTAAAAATACATTGTAAAAAATGAAATAATAAAAAAATTTTAAATAATAAAACACAACCTCCCCCACACACACATAACATACACGTGCACCATACATGTCCTGCAGTGCATTGTAGGAATGCATCACAGTGCTTGATTTTTTTAGCTTTTTTTTTGCATACAAGTTTTTTTATTGAAATCATTAACGCATCGATACAAATAAGGCATTGTCATTAAAGTTATGAATCACAGCATTAAGTACACGTTACAGGCGTCGAGTGATATAATTCCAAGAAATTATTTAGATGTTCCTTTCATTACATTGCAACAGTGTAAAATTGTAAAGCAAAAGAAAACAGTATAATTAACTTTAAAAGTATTATTTATGTCTATAAGGATACCAGGTCAGGTAAATAACGTGGGATAAACGTGGGATCAGAACAACTATGCCAGAAATGTGTATGTTGTCTGTCCATTCACTGGGGCGGGGTATTTGCTTCCGGAGTTATTGGGTGTAAAATGTCTAGGTAATTCATGGCCAGGATCCGCTGTTGGCTTCCCAGTCTCATGTGACAATGGTCGAGGGAGCAGGGGGTCTACCAGGTAAGTAGATTTCAATGGGCGCGTCTGTATAGGGTGTGTCCCTGGCTTATATGGTGGTGATCAGAGAAGCTATATCGGTAATTTTGCGGTGCAACAGTAACAACATAGCCCTAGGTTTCTCGTTGAGGTAGTTCTCTGCCAGTGGTTGCAAGTACAAAGGAATGTAAGTCCTCTTTATGGTTTATAGATATATCTTTGTGTATGAAATTGTCCCATTCCGAGATGTTGTGTGTGTTCAGTGGCTGGAGAAGAATTAGTAAGTAGATCCATGAGAAAAGAATCTGAATAAGATAAGTTGCAAATCGGACAATTGTGGTGATTCTTTAGATAACCAGAGTTGGAGTATACATTTTGTTGCTCCTAGTAGGCATAGATGTTCCCAGCATTGCAAGGAGGGATTACTTGTAGATGATGCAGTAACATTATCCTGGAACAAACATATTCGTGGATGAGGGGGTTCGAGTAATGCCGCTGATAGCGTGCATGTAAGATATAATGCATGTCCAAAAGGTTGTAATATGCGGACAAGTCCAAAAAAGGGGGTTTAGATCTGGCAAATTTGCGTTACATTTAGGGCAGCAAGTTATCCTGTCAGTGTTCCCAGGTTTGGGCATAAAGTTAAAGGCACAGTATGCTCTATGAATTAATTTAAATTGTAGTTCCCTCCACACCTCACAAGTAATGGTTCTGCGTATCCGGCGCCAGCTTTTATGAAGTATGTCTTGAGTCTCCTCTGTGGGGAGTTCTAGAAAACGTGCCCATTGCCATACATAGGTGGGTGGTGTCTTAATTTCCTCAGTGGCGTGGTTTCTAAGGATGTTGTAAATGTGAGACAGTGATAGTTTTGTGGGTGACGGGCGAGTAAGTCGAGTAAAGGTGATATTTGGGGTTTGCTTAACCGAGGGAGGTAGGTTCTGTTTAATAAAGTGTCTAATTTGATAATAGTGTAGCAAGTGTGAGGGGGGAATTGCATGTTCTCTCTGCAGAGTGGAAATTTTGCTTTTTAAAATAACATTAATTTAACTGTGGCAATGCACGATAAAGCATTTTGACGCATTGCCATGCGTTGTGATACGCTGTATTGCAATTAAATGTAGGCCTGTATCATTTTATCACAACACACACACACACCAACACAGCAAAAAAATGATTTTCAACATAAGTCTCTTATTTACAGTTTTGCGTTCCTTCATTTTTTTTACCGTTTCGCAAAAAGGCGCAATTTAAAATTTACAAATGTTTGTTATTTATTAACTCAATACAGTTTTATCTTTTAGATTTAGTCGGAAAATATATTTTTTTGTGCACTGATACTGATTTTAGTGTGCTTTATCAATTGAACTGTGTATTTTTATCTGTTTAATATTTGATTTGATAATCACTTGCGCAATTATCGCAGGACCTACAAATTTAGTAGCACAATCTTTTTATTCTACCGGGCCTGTGCTTTCAGAAAATATATGGTTTGGGGGGGAGGGTCTTTTAAAAACGCTAGCAACGCAGCAGTTGAAAATCAAAACAATGGGAAAAATTGCACAAATGGTGTGGCCAGCTGAGGTGTAAAGCGTTCCAGAGGGCTTGGCAGCGAAAGGGTTAAATCCCCTAAATACATTTCAAGTGCATCAAAACAAAAGGTTTTCAAAGTGTTAGTTAATTCCTTTAGAAAGCATGCTACAACCTGAGTAGAAAAACCTGTCAGCATGTTTTAGCTAAGGAAGAAGTTACCTACTTCTCTGCACTCTGCAGAGGTCTTCACTCACTTATTTTATGCTCCATTGCATTGCATTTAATATGGTCCAGGTAATATACTAGTTAAACAATATATAAAGGAAGTAGGGATGCACCGATACCGATGCCACATGGCCCTGGTGAGCAACACAGAGTACAGTATGTAGCTTCATATTGTTCTGCATTGCTGTATAATGTGTTGCTGGGATTTGTAGTCCTCTATAGCTGGTGGTATTTTGCATTTCTGTATAATGTATTGCTGGGATTTGTAGTCCCTCTACTTGGAGTCAGTGGCAGAACTACCAGGGGCGCAGAGTTTGCAACTGGACCCTGCGGCTTCACCACTGTCCTAAAATCATTAGTCTGTATTGTTTTAGAAAAACTGTCACATGACACTGAAAAAAAAGGCATTGGTAATTGGTATCTGCAAGTACTTTAGGAAAAGTATCGGTACTTGCCAGGGGCGTAACAAAATTTTTTGTATGGGCCCTCCTGCCTAAACCATGACCCCCTCCCCCTCCCTCCCTCCCACCCAGTTTCCTCCACCTTGTGTAAATGAGGCCTAACACTCTACCTTAATACTGCCACACCAACGAAGGCTGCCGAGAGGGGATTATAATTTGTAAGCCCACTTTCCCCAGATTCACTGGTGTTGCAGTACTATTGTAAGTTATAATTAAACTGTTACACCAAAGAAAGATCACACAGAGCAATATAGCCCACTTTCCCCTGTTTCTATGGTGTGGCAGTGTAAATATAACTTAAAATAACTCTGCCACACCATTACAAATCCCAGCAATACATTATACAGCAATCCCAAATGGCAAAAAGCTATAGAGGTCTACAAATACCTCCCACACAGTTTCCTCCACCTTGTGTAAATGAGGCCTAACACTCTACCTTAATACTGCCACACCAACGAAGGCTGCCGAGAGGGGATTATAATTTGTAAGCCCACTTTCCCCAGATTCACTGGTGTTGCAGTACTATTGTAAGTTATAATTAAACTGTTACACCAAAGAAAGATCACACAGAGCAATATAGCCCACTTTCCCCTGTTTCTATGGTGTGGCAGTGTAAATATAACTTAAAATAACTCTGCCACACCATTACAAATCCCAGCAATACATTATACAGCAATCCCAAATGGCAAAAAGCTATAGAGGTCTACAAATCCCAGCAAAATATTATACAGCAATGCAGAATAATATGAAGCTATATTTTCTGTGCTGCTCCGGGGTGCAGGCCTGATTTCTCTAGTGGAGGATCTCAGGGGGGCTGTGTGGGGTCTCACCAGGGCTGTGCGGGGTCGCACTAAGGGTCCAGTTGATCTCATGGGCGGCATGGTTTCAGGAAGGAGGAGCTGTGCCGCCGGTGCTGTACACAGGTGCTGTGGTTCACAGGTCCTATGAACCCCAGCGCCTGGTTACAGCACTGTCTTCAGTTTAAAAATTTAAAGTGAAAGCACCAGCGCTTAGTATCAGGGCATTTTACATTGAAATCATGCTTGAAAATGCCCAGGTATCGGTATCAGTGCATCACTAGTTGGCAACAGTTATTACCAAGCCTTGGTCAATGGCTGTTAATTCTATCCCGCCTAAAATCGGAAATCCAAAAAACGCATTGGAAACAGGCATCAACACCACATGTCATTGCTCAAAGGAATTGCACGTTGATACATGGCAACACACCAGCTCAACGCTAACAAAAAAAACAACATGCATAAATCTAAACGGGACCTCAAAGTTAGACCTTAATGGTCGAGCTACAAAAGAAAGTTAAGGATCAGTGCAGAAGTTAGAGATGTGTTGCCATCTAACATTATGACAGAGGTCACACTATTGAA
>NW_017306993.1:413569-424997 GCF_000935625.1 Nanorana parkeri
GGCGGGGGGGGGGGGCTGTGGGGGGGAGCCTCAGGAGGGCTCCTCTGTGCTCTCTTCTATGAAGTATTGGAAATCCACAGCCCCAGAGCCAGGCAGATCGCCCATAGGAAGATGACCCTGCAGATGTATGTATTTTAGAAATGTGTTGCAGTTTTTCGTGGGTTTTTTTGCCCCAACATACACTTTAATCTTTCATATAAAGTTATTTGATACTGAGGGCACACATGATCCCTAATTAGTTTTAACTGTAGTCCCAATCTTCAACTCATGCATATTGTATTTTAACCAATGGACCCAAACAGCTTTATTTAGTTGGAATATCCTATGTTGTTTTCATCCATAACTTGGTCAAGAGATCTGAATGTTGTGATTGCATGAAAAAAACTGAGTTCCTACTCGAGTGATATAAACATTTTTTATAATGGGTTTTTTTAAATCTAGTTTTAGACTCATTCTAAAGGTGCCCATACACTGCTCGATTCTCGTACGAGAATCGGGCAGTGTGCCCGTTCTGCATTGCGGTCATCGGAAGCCCGCCCCTCAGCGGGGCGGGCTTTCGATGATCGCAAGTACGATCTGCCCATCCAAAGGTGGGCAGATCGTACATGCTTTCAATAAGCATATGACCATCGCAAGACAAAAGTCTTGCGATGGTCGTAAGGTGTATGGGCACCTTTACTCTTGGTCTGCATTAAACAAATATTTAAGGTGACTATAAACTCAGGAGTTAAATGTTAAAAATACATTCAAGTACCTTAACTTAACAAGATATGTATCTTGTTTGTGCATCACTCGGCTGTAGATCCTCTAAAATCATGCTGGCACAGTCCTTCCTTCTGGAGGGTGACTACGTTTGTTCCCCATGGTCCCTGCGTGTGTTGTAATGTAGCCACCGCTGCAAAATCACTCCTGTGATGGACTATAATCTCTATAATTTCAATGCAAATTAGTAAACTAAACGTGAGATTGTAGTCCTTCACAAGAGTGAGCTTGGAGCGGTGGCTACTTTACAACACACACAGGGACCATGGGGAACAAAAGTAGCCACCCTCCAGAAGGAAGGACTGTGTCGGCACCAATTCAGAGATTATTTGAGGATCTACAGCTGAGTGATGCACAAATAAGATACATTTTTGTTAACAGTTAAGGTACCTGAAAGCATTTTTAAGATTTAACTGCTGAGTTTATTGTCACTTTAAATCTAGAATTTAAGGGTCTCACCTTAATTTTAAAATCCAAATGCAAGTGTATTATGCAACCAATTGCTGACAAGGTCGTCCCAATCTATAGAACTGTCTATCAAACAATCCATTCACTACCAAGTCCATAAACATTGTTCCCTCTTTAACAGGGCTGGTAAGGTAGGAAAAGGGTTTAGCCACTGAAACACATTGCCATTATCTGATTTTGCATTAGAATACATTTGCATCTGGACTTTAGAATCATCATGTGGCACTTCAAATGCAAATTTACTAGTTACAATCACTGCCCAAGGTGACCTAAAGGAAATTTAAAGCAGATTTGTCCAATGTGGTCTTGTGCTCATTCTTAGGGGGTTATTCACTTAGCTGCCGAAGGCAACCGAGTGAATAACCGAGCCGAAGTGCAGAGGGACTTCGACTCAGCCGATCCAACATCTGGATTGGCTGAGCCGAAGCTCCAGCAGCTCACTTGCTGCCGTTCAGCCCTATTCTCATAAAGTGAGTGACTAGCTAAATGCCGCCGAGCGGCATTCGGCTCCGCTATTTTGCTCAGCACCTCCGAGGTACTGACCAGAATAGAAAATAAGTGAAATGAATGCAAAAAAAAGTTGAAAAATGTAAACAAAATAGGAAAATTAAAAAAAATTAAAATATTTTAAAGAAAAAATTATAAAAGAAAAACAATTGGGCGGAGCTAGCGGTTTCCTATTGACTGGCACCTGCCAGAGTCTTCAAGCAGGTGTCCCGGCCAATAAATAACTGGGTGGAGCTGGCTGTGAAGTCACGGCCAGCTCCGCCCAGTTGTTATTGTTTAATGACAGATCAGTATCCCCAGGTCATTTGGGGATGCTGATCTGTCATTACAACTGGGCAGAGTGAGCCATGAAATCACGGCTGGCTCCGCCCAGCTGTAATTTTCGTGGAGACTGGTCGGCTTCGGGTTACCTTTCTTCATGCTTCGGCTGTCATTTCGGCTCGGCTGCCTTCGGCTGCTGTAAGGGCTATTGTGAAAAGCCCGTACAGCAACCCTTCTGTTCGCCTGAACCTAAGGGCAGAGGCGGCCGAAGAGAGCTGAAGGATCAGCCGAAGCTATGGCGGGTCCTTTCGGCTCTTTAGAGAATAACCCCCTAAGTCGTTATCTGCATTAAATAACATTTTGAGGCAAGATGGACACAAATTCACAAAAATGTGTACAAACAAGATTCAGTTATTTTTAGACAGGCATTTAAAGGATAGAAAAACTGCTTTATTGATAGATAATAACATAACTTAAAAATACCTTGTGTTTGAAATGCTGTGTATTTTCATTTCACTATCCTAGCTATTCCCTTTTAAAGGTCTAGACCTATAAAATCCCTACTGTTTGATTACCAGATAAGCAGCAATCAGCCCTTCCTAGTTATCTCACATCCCCATCTCGCTTCTCTTGTGTGCTGTAAGCTCTTTTTTCTTTTTTCTTTCATCTTTATGATGATATCTTTATGATACATTTCTGCATTTAATGGCACTAGAATAAATTATATAGCTTTTTCTTCTACTGTATTTTTCATTGATTATGCATTTTACTACATTCATCCACAGAGTTCAGACATGAGGAAACTCAGGGTTTTCTTCACCTCATAGAAAAAACTAAACATTGGGTGGAATTTATTAAAACTGGAGCAGACAAATTCTGGAGCAGATTTGCTCTGCAACCAATAATCGTCTCGTTTCATTTTCAAGCTTTAGATTCTGTCTGCTCAAGTTTTGATAAATCCCCCCTCTTCCCCCCATTTGTTTCTAATGAAAACACATGCTTTCTCAAGTCATTAAGACATCTTGAGAATGCCTCAAACACCTGAAGAAAGTGTATGTGTACATAGAAGATTTGTTGGGTGGATGTTTTTAGTCTACACCTGATCAGCAAGAACTAAATCTTACTCTAAGTGCCTTCTTTTTTTGGAGGAGGATTGATCTTTTACTTACTGCTTTTTGAAGATGTTTTGTAGTGGCACCATATTGCTTACTGAGATATTCCAGACAAGCCTCCCTTGGAAAATTTGAAAATGCTGTATACCTTAATTTATAACTGATGGATTTTACATTATACACGTAACTATTTTCTACAACACAAAATATACAGGAGAGTTGCACTGTAATTTCAGTAGAAGGAGAAAGTAGTCCATGTTCTCAGCAACAAGTACTACTGCATTATTATTATTATAATACAGGATTTATATAGCGCCAACAGTTTGCGCATCGCTTTACAATATAGGGACACATTACAAATCACAATACAAATCAAGACAAGTTGGTAAGGAGGGCCCTGCCTCTGAGGGCTTACAATCTAAGCTCATCCCTCACCTCTGTGAGTAGTGTTGTTACCTGATGCATTAATCAAAAGTACATTCTAATACCAACACATGTTTTGTAAGTACAAGAGACCAGAAGACGCATGTGAATGTACATGGCCAAGAGACCGTTGTGTATTTATTTAATGGTGTGATCATTTTACCTAATATAGGTCTGTAAGCAGCAGGGAGTAAGTGATCTATTTGATATCTTCTGGCTACAAAATTCTGCCATTAATTAGTGGGGACCAACAAGACCTTTCATAATTAAATAAAACATACTAGATATGAACATGTTGCCTTTTGTACTATTTGGCTCACTAATCAAGTGGTAGTGGAACTTCAGCCAATCGACTGGAGGATTAAACCTCTATAGGCTTTTCAATGCTGCACGTATCTACATATGGGATATTCATATTCATATTATCTTCTGGTTACCATTGTCACCAGAATAGGAGTACAGTAGAATTACCCATATGAGGGCAACTGTTGACAGGTTTTCTTTTATTTTTAATTGTCTCTGAAAACCCCTATCCAGGTTATCCAGAACTAGAAAGATGTCTGGTATGGTTTTACAATTTAAAAAGTAGATAAAGTTTGATGGTTACTGTTAATATGTATGCATTTTATTCTGTTTAGGTGGAAAACAGCCCTTTAGAGTTTGGAATGTATTTTCTTCATGAGACAGGAGGTAAGTTTGACTAGTAGTTGTGTTTTAGACTGCTACCTCACTTGCAGATGAATTGACAGGCTTGTATGTTAAAAGCAGTTAGAGTGAAATCTGTTGATTTGAAAATCACAGCATGTATGATGGGACCTGAGAAGCCATGTATTCTGACTCCAACCATTTTATAACTATTTCACAAGATGGTGGATGGCACTGTAGGAATTCTATCATCTTTGACTATTCTGACTCCAATTGTTGTGTTAGTGATTTATCCCTTGCTGAGACCTCTATGCCTGGCCTGTAAAAGTAGATACAATCACAGCTGACAGTCTTTATCAAAAAGCTGAACTCACCAAATACCTCTTTATCCATTAAGATCTTTATTGCATGCAGCAGGTTACAGCAGACAACAGGATGCAGCAGATGATTGAAAAGATGGTATTTGCAGGTCAAAACATGGTAATGCTTTCCCCCATTCGAGCACATTCACATGTGGCAATGAGACAAGCAGCCATTTTGATGAGAAAACTTATAAAGATGAAGAAAGGGAAATGCATCATAAAACGGGAGGGAACACAGAAAAGGATGGTGCAATAACCAAAATGCCCAAACGATGGCAGTATATAAACCAACTACACTAGTGCCAATGAACAATGGCTTCAGGAAAATTAACTATGTAATTCTCAATTCACAGTAATATGAATATTAACCAGGACTATGTATTGTATCATATTTTCATACAATGATGTAACAGCACACCATGGCTGTATTGATTTATATTGATGGGATCATTACCATCCAAAATACTTTAAACCAAAGATTTGGCAAATGGGAATCTATTTTTTTTGTGTGTATTAAGTTTTTGGGGGTTTTTTTATTGACAGAAAACACACTAAACACAAAATTCCTTATGATCCCTCCCAATCTTCCCCCTATCCTTGGCTCATTCCATAACAAAACTAAGTACCATTTGGACATAACTGTTGGCTCTAAACATTTACAATGTACAAGACAAAACTGGTTACAAAGACAACATTATGAATGGAAGCTGTATAAGGTTAACACACGATCACCTCAGAGTCTTCATAATCATGAAAGTATGTTAATTCTGCTCTAGGGCGTTGTAATAATGGTATTGTATACACTGGTGATACAAGTTTTCTTAACTGAAAGACACATTATCTGGTATGCATACAAAGAATGTATGTCCTACTATCCATGTTAGAGGCTCCACATCCTTATGCTTTCGGGCACCATATGAGGTGTTCTGCAGCAGCAGTTGTAATAGAAGAGTTTGTGGGGCCAGATCAGACGATTCCAACCATTTATTCCATGAAATCAAAAACTTGCGGAAACAGCCCCTACATTGATATGTTGACTATTCCCTGGTTAAAGTGACATTAACATCAGTCTTTCAGAATAAACAAATAATATTGGTGGGCTTGGGGAGAGCCATTTTTGTGCAGTTCGTTTTCGAGTCAGAAAGAGTAGCCTGATAAAACAAATTATGAGACAAAGGCAATGCCTACCGGAAGTACCCGGGAGATTGTATGCAGAATCTCCTCCAATACATAGATAGCTTAGGGCATCTCCACAACATGTGAAGTAAATTGACTGGTCCTTGCCCACATTTTGGGTAATTGGGTGTATCTCCTTATCCTCTTTGAAATAATCTTTTACGGAGTAGAGTAAACTCTGAAGGATAAAGATCTGAGTGGCTTTTTGGAAAGCACAGCCCTCCTGAGACCCCGCACAGCCCTCCTGAGACCCTGCACAGCCCACCCGAGACCCCACACAATCCATGTGATACCTTGCATAGTCCACCTGAGATCCCACACAGCCCACCTGAGAGTGACCCTGCAGAGACCACCATAAACTCTCTATGGGTCTCTTACCTGTCAGTCTCCTGCACCGCCAGCCCTGGCCTTCTCCTCCTTCACGGTCGCTGCTGGGCCCTGTGTTCTATAATTTCATCTGACCCCATGTGTCACGGGAGCCACGTACCTGATGTGAGACTGAAGTAGTGGGGAGGCCTCCCTTGCACCTCGGGTCCTTGACGTCTCTGGAGATGGAGACAGAGACTTGGTGGACACTGAGTGGCACGGGTGCCAAGGGTGCGGAGCACCGTGCAAGCCTTAGTCCGAGATCCGAGCCGAGGTCAAGTCCACTCTGGCAACGAAGTACACAAGGGTTAAATTAGAAGAATGGTCGAGATCCAAGCCGGGGGCGGTTCCAATCTGGCAGCTGAGTACAAAAGGGGCAAAGAAGTAGAATGGTCAAGGTACAAATATGAGGTCAATGGCAGGCAGCAATCAAGAGTAGTCAAAGAGGTTTCCAGGTCACAACAAGTTTAGACAGATCACACACTAGCACAGGAACAAGGGGGGACTGAAGATAATCCAGCAATTTGGCAGTGTCTGGTCTGGGCATATATAGGGAAGTGATGATTGAAGTTTGAGGTCACTTCCTGTGCGCCTCCTGGGCATTTTCCCGCCTTTTTACATCAGGTTGAGGTCACTTCCTGTGCACCTCCTGGGCATTTTCCTGCCTTTTTCCTTCAGGTTGAGGTCACTTCCTGTATATATATATATATATATATATGTCAGGAGTGACTGAAGCATGCTTGGTAGTCCGTCATAGTTCTGCATAGAGCCCCGCTGCTAAACTCTGTTGGACTGTGAGATTTACAGGTACCACATTGCGCTTGCGCGGACGGCCGAGCCCTTCACATGCCGATAAGCTGTGTTGGTCCATACATGTCTGTGACATGTATGGACCTTGTGCTTCGCTGCGCTTGTGTAGACAGCCAAGCCCTTCACACGCCCCCGCACACACCCTGGAAGTCCAATGTAATGAAAGAACACCGGGCCCAGCCTCCTCCCCGCCGCTGTCATTAACTCAGCAGCGACTGTGAGGAGGAACGCGCCGCTACACTGATCACTGACCAACCCTTTAGTTAAACTGTTGCCAGTTATTGAATTCTTATGTTTTTATATTTTTACAGAAAGAACTAAATTAGGAGATACAGATTTCCCCCTGATTTGCCGAATACTACAAGGTCCCTGTGAGAGGATTGCCAAGTTATTCATAATGGAGACAGATCTTGGAGTAGAGGTTTCACATGATGTAAGTTTGGAGATGTCATTTATTTTTTAAAAATATATAAATATTGCCCTGGATGAATGTGAATTTCACTTCTGGTATCCATATCCAATATATGGCCAAACGTCTGTGTACACATGTTTATCACCCGACTATCAAACTTATATGAGCTTGTTGGGTAAGTAAGTTAAAGATGTATGTTTAAGAATATGGCAGCAGAGTGTTGTACCTTGCTTGCCTTATTCAAAGCAGGAAAAAAAAATATTTCTTTTTTTGGGCTGCAGAATTCATGTAGAAAGATATCAGAGATTAGGTTGATTTTCATGGCAAGCTACAGAAGAAGTGTGTAGAAGTGCATAGAAACATGGAAAATTCTGTTGTAATTACCATCACAAAGTATGAGAACAGTACTTAGCAGTATGTTTGCAGATTCCTATCTGCTCCTGTTTAGGAAATGTTAGACATTTTGTTGCCATGGGTTGCTCAAACTGTTTAGAAGTATAGCCTAATAGTGTTCTGCCACAAGGAAATGGTCACCAGGCATATATAGATATACATATTTTATTTCCTGAGGTGAGTTTAAAGTGTACCTAAAGTCTAAAAGTAAACATTTTACCCCACAGCAGTCAAAAATGTAACAAAACATCAGGATCCTATGTCTTCAGTCCATTTTTTTCTTGGTGTTTGTCCTTCTGAGATACATGCATAAGCCAACAGAAGAGAGTGAAAATGTTATCAGTAAATCATATCATAATATTGTTTAATGGTACATCTCTGTACATTTGCCTTCTTTGGTCTCTGTATTCAAAACTCTGCAAGGTATTAATGGTAGGAAGCAGAGGTGCACCAAGATGAAAATTTCAAAACGATACCGAAATAAAAAAGTCAGGCCGAAACCGAAAATGTTTTTTATTTTAACATTTTCAAATGTTTTTCAAGATATTTTTTTTTATAAACTTTTTGAGTAAGAAACTTTATCCCCACTGGGGGCTGGGCCACATTACAGGAAAGCCCATCACTCCTGGAGCCCCCGATTAGCTATTGGAGCACAGTGCAGCATAGACATTCCATACCCTTCATGCCTTAACACTCTACTCTTTCCAGAACCCTCACTGCATTAAAAAAAAACCTCTGCTTGGGCAGAACTTCCATCAGACATGCACTTTCTCAGATCTACAAGATACTCTGCTCCCTGCTGACATATATGAAGATTTGCAAAGGGGAATGACAAATGCACCTCTCCCCAGATGAGACTGACACAATTTAATTCTTGCCACACCAGCCTTCTTTAGCTAGCAAGTATCAAGAATCTGGTTACTAAATCTTTTCAAAATGGTACAAAGCCCCTGCCATGCTCCCTAAAATATACCCCCAGGTATCCCCACTGTGCTGGAGATAGAATTCTAACATTGGTACTCCTACCAACATATTCCAGTCCTGAGTGACAGGAAACAATACCGGCGCCTCCATGTGCAATATCGGCCAGTTGCAATGGTAACGAACACACTGAAGAGGCAGCTCCCACAGGTCAAAGGACCTTCAATGTGAGAGACAAAAAACAAAAAGGAGCGCCTCCATAGTGTAAAACTAATTTGAATGATAAAAACGCACAACTCTTGGTTTACATGTTTATGGGACACGTCCCCTTCCTCAGGGGCATCAGAGCAACTCTGATGCCTTAGATAGCCATTATAGGTTCTGAAATATATAAATATTTGCAGATAAACAACTCCAGGAGTGCAAATATAGTGAAGCCTGTTTTTGCCCATGTCTGTGAGATCCTGCACAATATCTAGCCATTTAATTTATTTTTTTTGCTGCCCATCCTTCCACTCTAACTTCTCCTTGCCTTTGGGAAATCTCCAACAGCAACACAGACTTACATATTTTTTAGCAGAACCCTGTTACACAACTACCCCATGCTTGTGAAGTCACTGAAACCAAAATAACTTTGTATAGCTGTAATACCATTTTGCTTTTTACAAAAAAATTGTTTATATACTTTTTGGTCATGTGACCACATTGCCTCCCTTCCTTTCCTTCTTTCCTTTTCTGGGGGAGTATATTTGCATTGCCTGAGGACGGTCAGGGGAATGACACGTAGGACAGCAGGGAAAAGCCACTATTAATCCAATGGAGCACGAGTGGCCACCAGGCATGGCAGCAAAGCTCCGATAAGCAAGCTTAGAGCCCCAAACTGACCACACCAGCATGAATCTGCTTCAATACTTGCCATGGTCAGATTGCAACAGGAAAAGAGGGGAACTGGCAGGATCACCAAGTATTTGCTACTAAATCAATGTGTAGTGGACGAAGAAGCAACATATACAAGACAGTTTTACTAAAGGAATGCATAACATAAATAATTATTTTAGGATTAACATACACTGTATCTAGCGTTCCTATGATACTGACACTTCTGTGTCTCCCCATGGAATAAACGAACATAAATGTTTACACTTCAAATTCATCTATTTTTTCCACAATTCTGTTTTGATTATAGGTGGCCCAGTACATCAAGTTTGAAATGCCTCTGCTGTATAGCTTTGTTGAGAAACTGAATGAAGAAGAGGATAGGGAAATAAACAAACTGACTAAAAGGTAAGATGTATGCTTTGTGTTAATGAATAGAGATGTTTGACTTCAACACCCCTGAAGTTTTCTACAAAAAAAAACAATGTATACATTAAGATAAACACAAAAAATTATAATTGTTGAATACATTTGGTCAGTGGCGACTCTAGGAACAATATATAGGGGGGCATATAAGATACCACAGTCAAAACTGGTGGGGCACTAATAATTTTCACCACTAAATCATACCACTGAAAAAAACTAAATAATTATATATAAAACAGAAGGTTTAATAACCCTTCAATGAAACTCCAATAGCAATTAAGTAAGTTAAGGGTTAACTTTGCCAACACAAGGTATACTTGCAGTAAGCAGACTTTTGTGATTCCAAACAAGGGATGGTGCTGGAGAGCAGGTCAGCGTGGAGCTCCAAAGGGTAGGAGTAATGAAGATTGCAGCCTGTCAACAGGACGGAGAGGGTGAGGTAAGTAGTATTTTTTTTTTTTCAGGATGGAGAACAGTGTCCCTTGGCACTGAGAGGGACATCACTTATGAGAAATTAGAAAACCTCCTGTTCTAAAACGACTTTACTGATTTGGTTGGAGGGCTTTTAAAATCCTTCAGTCCCTTCTTACCATAATTGCTATACTTATTCAATGAACAATATAGACTCTGTCAAATAAAAACATTATAGCCAATGATATAGTGTGAGAATCATTCAGAAATCTACAGTACACACATAAAATGGATAATTTATACATCTGAATGCAGCAAAGAGTGAAGTGTATTTTGCATTATTTGCTATTTTTTAAAAACAAATCAGCTAATCCAAAGCATTTAAGTTAAATCATTGTCACAACAAAACAATATTTGTAATTGTTCAATAAATGAAATATGTTGGAATATTTTCTGAATTTTGTGTTAATAAAGTAAAATTATATATTACATAGTTACATAGGTTGAAAAAAAACACAAGTCTATCGAGATCAACCTAGAGAAAAAAAATAAGAATAGAAAAACTTTCATAAACAGAACCCCAAAAAAGCATGGTTCAATTTGTTCGAACGGGAAAAAAATTCTTCCTGATCCCATAAGGCAATATTACCTGGATCAAAAACCTGTGGTGTTTTTTTCTTATAAAACCTCTAGTTATATTCTGTGCATTTAGGAATGCCTGCAGATTTGTAAATTAACTGAGCTAACTAGAACTAGAGAAGCCTTTCCATATGCAAAGGTTAAACCTCTTTCCCTAAAGTGAATACTTTTGCAGCAAGTTCACTATATGGACAATATATCTATTTATAATGGTGATCATATCCACCCTAGAGTGTATGATGCATGCATGTTTAGTCCCCAAATTATTATCAGCATTAAACTTCATTTGCCACATAGATGCCCAATCAAACAGAGCATTCAGGTCTGCTTGTAAGTTGTAGACATCTTGTAAGGACTTAATTCAACTACATAGTTTGGTGTCTTCTTCAAATACATAAATTGTACTTTTAATCCCAAACTCTATATTATTATATATAAATTTATTTATAAATAAGTTT
>NW_017306993.1:425452-450631 GCF_000935625.1 Nanorana parkeri
TAAGTTAAACAGTAAGGGTCCTTACCTGGAGTACCTGGGTGAACCTTGGTACCAGTGGCGGACCTAAGGAACAAAGGGCCCTGGTGCAAGATTTTTTTTTGCCCCCCCCAAAAAGAAACCACAAACACAGTGCTCTCCTCCCGCAACGATCGGCCTGCTGTCACACTTTCTTTCCACCCTGCTGGGACACAGAGCACCTCCCAGCGGGGAGGAAAGAAAGCAGGGATGCGTTGCTGTATCGCCAGAAAAGCGGACGATATATCGGTGCATCCCTAATATTTTACAGCAATGCAGAATGGCAAAGGCTATAGAGAACTGCACATCTCAGCAATACTTTATATAACAATAGCATTTCTGTATAAAGTACTGCTGAGATTTGTAGTCCTCTATAGAGGGTGCCATTCTGCACTGCAGCAACAGTACTTTATACAACATTAGGCTACAAATAATAATTATTTTAATGATTTATTTACCCTTACCTCTTCTGTCTTCAGTTGTTCCTGTCTGTGTTCTGTTTGCTGGGTCCTCACTCCCAGAGGCGGCTCTAGATTTTGTGAGGCCTAAGGTGAAACGTAAACATGAGGCCCCATCTTACATATGCACGTATACATACACTCATATGTACACACATACATACATACATACATACATACATACATACATACAAAAATGCAAAGTCATTTACTCATGCATGCACACACTCATATACCCCGTTATTTATAGTACAGGTTTAAGAAGTCAGAACAACTCTGGAGATCTTCTTAAAGGAGAACTATGAGGTGAGTGCTTATCACTCATCCTCATAGTTCAAGCCGACCTGTGACAATGAAACGGTCACAGGTCGGCTCAGTAGATTGGGAAGTGAGCGAACACATACCGGCGTTCGCTCACTTCTCGATCTTGTCACGGCACAGAGCCGTGACAGGGGAGGGACTGGATTCCCCCTCCCCGCTCCGATCCTCCAGCGCTGATTGGCAGAACGGACGGGCAGAGCCAGCTGTCACTCACGCAGCTGGGCGGATCCAGACATAATTGTTGGGATCCGTTTCAGCTGCGGCATCTCAGTATATAGTGAGCTGTACTGAGCTTAGGGTGATGGAGGACGCCAGTTTGTGTCCTCCCGTTACCCTTAGGAGAACTATGGAGAAAAGCCCTAACCCATAGCAGTAGATTTTCCGAAATATTAGGATGTATGTTAAAGCATTTTAGATAATTATTACACTTAAATAAATAAATGGGGACAGGTTAATTTTTATTTTCTATAGATTGAAGACACATATCTCTTAAACCTATAAGTGACCCCTGTAGGTTTAGGAGATATGCCTGTTTTCTCCCCCATCTATCTCATGCCCTCTGTTCTTTGCACTATCTTCATATGCCCCCTGGACTCTCCCATCACCACGGTACCCCCTGCACCTCTCCCCCAACTCCAGCACCCCTTCCATCACATATTTCCTACACCTCCCATCACCTTTCCCCAGCCCTCTCAAATCATGGTCCCTTTCCATCTCTGCAGCCGCCCCTCCTTCCCCAAATCACATATCTAAAGACCCCCTTCTCCAATCACATCTCCTCAGCCCCTCTTCTCCAATCAAATCCCTGCAGCCGCTCCTTCTCCAATCACATCTCCGCAGCCCCTCCTTCTCCAATCACATATCTAAAGACCCCCTTCTCCAATCACATCTCCTCAGCCCCTCTTCTCCAATCAAATCCCTGCAGCCGCTCCTTCTCCAATCACATCTCCGCAGCCCCTCCTTCTCCAATCACATATCTAAAGACCCCCTTCTCCAATCACATCTCCTCAGCCCCTCTTCTCCAATCAAATCCCTGCAGCCGCTCCTTCTCCAATCACATCTCCGCAGCCCCGCTATTCTCCAATCATATCTGCTCAGCCCTCCGTTCTCCAATCGCATCTCCATGGACCCCAGGTCCCCAATCACATCTCCGTGGCCCCCCCTTCTTCAATCAAATCTCTGCAGCCCCTTCCCCTTTTCAATCACATCTCCTCAGCCATTATATAACTGGATGGGCAGCGCTCAGAGTTCAATTTTTCTAAACCTCGTATGAGTGTCAATAGTTTAAACCATAAATTGTGCCTTTTATCACATTATCTAAATATGGTAAAATGAATAGTGAAAACCAAAATTGGATAACAATAAATTTATGTCAAAAGTGTATTGTGTCAAACCACCGATACAATGTGTACTAGTGTAGAGCTAATAACTCCAGTCCACACTTCCGAAAGTTTATAGAATCGAAGTGGATCTTTACGTTGGACACTATGACCCCCAAGGGACTAAATATCGACTTCGATTTGAATTGCTTCCTAAGTAATAAATAATAATTTTATATTTTTTTAAAATAATAATTAAAAGGAAGATTAGAATTACTGCTATGATATAATATTTTAAATATTTTAAGAATTGTTCTAATATTAATATATATCTTAAACTTGGTTTTAAGCAATGCCATCATTATTCTATACACTTTCGGAATGCTCTATAGTTTTAGAAGAATTTTTTATTATATGTCAGAATTAATTTGTATTATGTATTAAAATTATGATGTGAAATTATGATTTTTAAATTCACATTGGTGTGTGAATAATACCACATTGTACGAGCATATTTGATCTAGATATTTGATCTCCAGAGATGGCTAACAAATATAAAGTGGTAAAGAATTAGTAGCTTCTTAATGTGTATCTATTTTGGGAGATGTTTAAACAATCCCAATATATGGGGCTAGAAAGACATCTAGTGGACCATTGTTGTAATAACTTTGATGTACGCTATATAAGCTGGGATTTGGTATGGGGGGATAGACCTGCATACTCCCCTGAGGATGTCGTTAATGACGAAACGCGTTGGGGCGGGCCTACCATAACAAATACGATAGCTATCGGACTGGCCGGACGTGATTTTTATTGTCATTGAATTTTAACTTCTTAACCACTTCAAGACCAGGTGTTTAGACCCCCTTCCTGGCCAGGCCATTTTTCAGTGTTCAGCGCTGCAGTATTTTGACTGACGTTTATTCCGTCATGCAATGCTGTACTGAAATGAATTTTATACCATTTTTTGGGGACAGATAGAGCTTTCTTTTGGTGGTATTTAATCACCACTGGGGTTTTTATTTTTTACTATATTAAGAAAAAATGATTGAAATTTTTGGGGAAAAAAAGTTTTTTTTTTCCATTATGTTAGGAAACAATGATTATTACCCATATTTTTAGTAAAATATAAAAGACGGGGTCACATCGGGTAAATAGACACCAAACGTGTCATGCTTTAAAATTGCGCGCACCCGCGAAATCGCAAATAACTACCATATCCAAAATTGACCATAGGCGACGCTTTAAAAGCTTTTACAGCTCATCAGTTTAGTGTTATCAGTGATTGATGGCCCTAGAACTATTGCTCTCATTCGGACGTTCGCGACCATATGTAACATGTGCGGCGTAATGGGCGAAATCGTCATTTTCGCACGTATGCACACCCGACGCCTGTTTGCATGCATGCGTGTATGTATGGGGGGACTTTAAAAAAATATAATTATTTAATTATTTTTTATTTGTAACTTTACATTTTGGGGGGGAACTTAAATTTTTTTTTCCTAGTTTTTTTCACTTAACTTTATTGCTATCACATAGGGGGTTAGAAAACCCCCTTATGTGATAGGTCCTCTTTATGGAGACATCAGGGGTCTCCAAGACCACTAATGTCACCTAGGACCCCCCTGAAGAAGCTGATGAAGCAGACATCTGCTTCATCAGCTTCTCTCCAGCATCTGAAGCTGGAGAGTGACACAAGAATGCGGAACTGATGTAATATACATCAGTTCCGCATTCTGACAGCGGAGAGGGGACCGGAGGGAGCTCGTGTACCGAGCTCCCTCTGATCCCCTGTGACGGAGGCCGTATGCTGGTCCCGGGCTCGCACCGGGCACAGCGGAGCCTGGGACCAGCTTGACAGCGGGAGGGGGGGAGCCGGGGAGGGCGCACATCACGGGACCTCATACAAGCGATCCGCCGGCTCTATAGCCGGCGGATCGCTTGTATATTAACGGGCATCCCTGTATTAATAACGGGCATTTCCCGCTCGCGCGTGCGAGGGGGTGAGGCTGAGCGGGCGTCTAAAGATCTAGAAAACTCCTGGCCGGCCGTTTTTTTACAACGGCCGGCCGGGAAGTGGTTAATAAGCTGCTCCTGGAACTATTACACGATGAAGGATTTTTTCTTTGCATGACTGTGGGAATACTCTACACTCTGAAGACTAATGGTAAAGTGTGAGTCACGAAAGACGCCGCATTAGCGTGTCCCATCAGACAAAACATTTGGGGCTGTCTGTTACAGCCAAAAATTGCGGTGAGTACGTATATTATCACAGGTTAAAACACTTTGCGTTTATACGCTTGTATTTCGTTTTCAACATTTATTGAGATATTAGCGCTGTATACTCAGTTAAAACATCTCGTCAGGCAGCCAATCACATCTCCGCAGCCCCCCCCTCCTATCACATCTCCTCAGGCCCCCAACCACATCTCCTCAGCCCCCCCAATCACATCACCACAGCCCCCCTAATCACATCACCACAGCCCCTCTAATCACATCTCCTCAGCCCCCACCTTACTGCTACATTTCCTCAGCCCCTTGATCACATCTCCGCAGCCCCCCAGTCACATCTCCGCAGCCCCCCTTCTTCAATCACATCTCCTCAGCCCCCCAATCACATCTTCTCAGTCCCCCAAATCACATCTCTGCAGCCTCCCAAATCACATCCATGCAGCCCCCCAAATCACATCTCTGCAGCCCTCCCAATCACATCACTTCTCAGCTCCCCCCAATCACATCTCCACAGCTCCCCTTCTCCAATCACATCTATGCAGCCCCCCTAATCACATGTCCTCAGCCCCCTTTCTCTAATCCCATCACCACAGCCCCCCTAATCACATGTCCTCAGCCCTCACCTTCCTGCTACATTTCCTTAGCCACAACGTCCCACTTTCCCTTATCACCACTCCTCAGCCCCCCTTTCGATCACCCCCCCTCTCCATCGCATCACTTACCTCCAATCCTGGCGTGGCAAAACTGCAGAATGGTGAGGGGGCAGGGATATCCTGCGTCCCCGGAAGCGCGAGGCCTCAGCCTGGGGGGCCCAGCACACTCCTTGTGCATTGATAGTGGGACTTGCCGGCCGCCGGATAGCACCGGATCAGTATACGGTAACCCCGCCCCCCAGGCTGAGGCCCTGGTGCTCACGCGATAGTTCCGCCACTGCTTGGTACCCAGAATATAAATGATTAATCACCACTTTCTGAATACTGTCTTTGAGACAGTTTTCTATCCAGTTACAGAATTAATATTCTAAACCTACAGACCTTACAGGCCGTCTGTCGGGAACTGTGTCAACCGCTTTTGCAAAGGCAAAGTATACTATATCCACATCCATTCCTTTGTCTTATTTATTGCTTACTTCTTTATAAAAAGAAATTAGATTTGTTTGAAAAGTTATTTTTTGTGAATCCATGCTATCTCTTGTTATTCTTAAAGGAGAACTATGAGGTGAGTACTTTTCACTCACCTCATAGTTCTAGCCGACCTGTGACAATGAGACTGTCACAGGTCGGCTCAGTAGATCGAGAGGTGAAGGAGGACGCTAGTTGTGTCCTCCCGTTACCCTAAGGAGAACCCCATAGTTCTCCTTTAAAAACTATGAAAGTTAAGATTACAAGTCTGAAATTGCTTGGTAAATATTTTTTTTTAATGTATTAATTCTTTATTAAATTTTTAACAACCATACATTTAATCATTTTAACATACATTGACACTCTCCCCTCCATCATTCCATACCCATATCCTACACTCAGCTCCTTTCCCCCGTAGCCCTCCCATCTGTCTGTCCAAACCCAGCCCCCCAGGGAAAGTTCTTACCCCCCATCTATCTATAGAGAAAAAAAAACAAAAAACGTTCCTCTATACTACCCCATCATTGGGCCCATTATGCATCGGAGGGTCCCATTATTATGCTTCAACTACCTTTAACTATACTGTGTGTCCCCCCCTTATATATCCCACCTTCCCGTCTTTTGTCCTCCATTTCGGAGAGCTATCCCGTTGCCCAAAATAGTGTTGCTATCCAAATTAGTGAACTTTGCGTGATTTGTAAAAATGTATATTCTCCTAACTAGTATTGTGTGTGACTAGTGTTTTTATAAATTGTCCTTCCTTCTATTCCTCTCCCTTGTCCCCATCTCTATGTTGTTGTTTTGTGTTCCTATTTACTTTAGTGCTTTTAATGTCCCTACCCTTCTTTATGTCCCCCCTCCCCCTTTCCCCTGTTGTCCGGGTCTGTCCAGACAGATGCTACGCCACAGATTCCTCACTATCCATTACCCCTTCACCCATTCCCCTACTAACCCTCCCCCCATACTCATAACATTCCTTCAAGGCTCAGTGGTTCCGATATTTTCCGTTTCTTATTTTCTTACAATTTCATCTCCTTCCTATTTCCTATGTCTTGGTAAATATTTTAATCCCTTTTTAAATAAAGGTACCACATTGGCCTTGCAACAATGCATTGGTACCATGACAGGTTTTCACCTAATTTTATCAAACTGTTTCTGGGTCATATCATTTTTGAGCCATTGTGGTTCATTAGAGCCTGTGGCATTGCCATCCCCATTATAGACTTGAGTTCCACCATATCCCTTTGTGTACATAGAGTGAGTGAGGGGAAAGAGATGTTGATAACTTTTCTAGCAAGGTCCATCTATTTGTGTGCAGGTGATCTTTACAAGACCATAACCAAGATACCAAGAACTGCTGTTTGAAAGCAATCAAGTAATCTAACCCATGTGAGGACTGCTCATAGAATTTTCTAGCAGACTGAGAGACTGCATATATCACTTTCACTTTTTAAATTCCAGCAGTTACGGTATTATCATGTTAAAGGTCATGTTTTTTTACATTTCAACAATTCTACAGAAAACATAATTTCAGTCACAATGAATCTGTAGTCCAGGCCTCTCAACTTTGTACCTAGTTGCACTGTATTTTAAACCATGGTAGCACCCAAACTGAATTTATTAATTCTGGAATATGAATAGGAACGCTGACAGATTCCATGAAAATGGAAGCAACATGGCAAAAAAACGCCTTCAGACTTTAGTAAAAGGACCATACTGATATTTGGTCAGACAAAAAAAGGGCTACAGATACCCTGTTTATATCTTCATCAACAAACAGTACAAATTAATTCAAATTATGTTGTAAACATTTCTCAAATAATCTTCTAAAGAAAAACATGGTTATTAACTCTAGTGATTGCCAAATCTCTAATATGCCAGTGGAGAGTCCGGTAAATTCCTGTTTCATTAGGGCTCTGAAGTCTGGCCAGGGAAAGTTTTTGTGGATTTTCTGGCCACTACTCCACTGCAGGTTTTTTTTTTTCCTGGCTGAGCCTAAGGCCCCTTTTACATGGGCTCCTCGGTTCAATTGCTTAAAAAAGTGCTATATACTGTACATTACTTTGCAAATCTGTCTTCAGTTCAGTGCTGTTTACATCTGGTTTTCCGTCCGCTTACATCCATTTCTCCAATGTCCATTCAAAGCTGTGCCCGATGCTCAAAAAAGGTCTATATAAAAAAACATGTTAACTGAACGGACATAAACTGGCAATGTCATCAAATCTGAACTCAACAAATCAGTTGAGTTCAGTCTAGGCCTGCAAAAACGTAAAAGGATGCAAACCTCTTTTAATTTTCTTTCCCGGACAAAGTTGGACTCTGATGTAAGCGGCTGTAAACGGACTATGTGTTAGAAGATTCGCCCCCCTATTTAGGTAAGGGGGTGGTTAGGGGCAGTGACGTCACAAGGGGGGTGCGGCCCGCACCCGGGTGACACCATTGGAGAGGTGACACCAAAATGACTCACAGTCATTTTGGTGTCACCCCCCTCTGAAAAGTCAGGAGCTCGGTCATGGACCGAACGCCCAACAGTATCAGGAGAGTGGAGGGGACCCGGCGGCATACCTTATCCCGCCGGGTGACTGTCCCCTCCTCTCTCTCTGCCGGCGTCCATCACCAAGATGGCCGCCGGCAGGTATCAGAATACTGATGCACGTGCGCGATGACGTAATCGCGCACGCGCGTGGTGACATAATCGCACATGGCAGTGACGTCTCGGAGGGGTGACACTCGATTACCGCTCCGGGTGTCACCCAGCCTCGGGACGCCCCTGGTTAGTGGTATGCTGTATGTGACCATGCTTACATGAAACATGGTCTAAAAGAGGGACTAGCCCTTTAACAACTTCAAGACCGCTGGATGTACATAAACAGCTGGTCCTGAAGCAGCTTATACCAAGATCATGGCTGCTGCTGCTGCTACCATGATCATTTTTTTTGGTATAATTTTTTTCAGCAGGCAGAGCTTGTTCTGTTCAAATGAACTATCTCTTGTAGCAGCCTGCGATAGTGCTCCCCCCTCCCCGTCATAGTTTTTGTTGTTCCCCAGCTCTTCTGGGGGACCCATGACCATGGCAATTAGTGTAAGGATGGAGAGTAGGAGCAGACCGGGAACTTCTGTTCCGCAATCTGCTCTGTGATCAGTGAGTCAGAGCTCTTCTTCAGTGTGCTCACAAGCCCGGTGACAGAGGAGATTGAGCTGGTTGCACGGGAGATTGAGCACAATGCTGTGCTCATTGCCCTGTAGTGGAGGCCAGCGGAGACATCTGGCATCTAATAGACCCCAGATGTCTCCATAAAGAGAACCTGTCACATTTGTTAAAAAATTAAAACCAACCCTTGCCATCTGCAGGTGAATGAAAACACGGGTAGGGCATGCACGTGTACGTAAATGACGATTGCGCCACACATGTTGGGTATCACTGCGACCGTCAGAGTTATGAGCAGTAAAGGCTTTTAGGAGTTGCCTATGGACAATTTTGAGTACCATAATTTTTTGCCATTGCATGGGCGCATGCAATTTTAACTCTGGGCATGTTTGGTATCTAGTTATTCAGTTATTCTGTGCACTAAAATTAATTTTAGTGTATTTTATCCTAAAAATATTTGATTTTTGGTTTAATAACATTTGTGGAAATATTGTGCGACAGAACAAATTGTCCTTTTTTTGCAACTTTTTTTATTACACAGGACCTCAGTTTTCAGAAAATTAAATAAAATATCATTGTTTGGGGGTATTAAGCTGTTTTCTAGCCAAAAATTCAGACTTCATGTGTGTGCAAAAATGTAAAAATTGCTCCGGACAGCGAGTGGTTAAAGGAATCCACTGTATTACACTGTCCCTGTGGTGACTAAAAGTAACACTGGGCAATAAGAAATTAAATTAAAAGAAAACCTGTTTAGAAACATGAATGGCTTGTAATCATAGAATATCTCTAATCTATGTTTGTTTGCTGTGTAGCTCAAACAACACAAGTCTTTTGCAGCTGTATCACCATTAAGCTATATTGTATCAGCAACACTTTGACACACTTTATTTTTGTTTTTTGCATTATTCTCCTCCATTTAAAGGAGAGCTATGAGGTGAATGAAAATCACTTTCACAGGTCGGCTCCATAGATCGGGAAGTGAGCGAACACATACTGTCGCTTGCTTACTTCTCGATCCTGTCCCTGCAGAGAGCCGTGACTGTCACTCACGGCTCCCTGCAGGGATCCCCCCCTCCCCCATCCGATCCCCTAGCGCTGACTGGCGGAACAGATGGGGAGGGGGAGGGGGCAGGAACAGCTGGCTCTGCCTCTAGATAGGCAGAGCCAGCTGTCAATCGCGCAGCTGGGTGGATCTCGACAGTAATGTCGGGATCCGTCCCGGCTGCGGTGGTCTTAGTATATACTGAGCTTTGGGTGACGGGAGGACGCTAGTTTGTGTCCTCCCGTGACCCTTGGGAGAGCTTTGGGGAAAAGCACCGACCCCATAGTTCTTCTTTAATCCGGCCATTTATAGCTTGTCTGTTATCCATAGTATTTATGACAAACTGTCTATCTTCCACAGTCCCAATATTGTTATGATTTATCCTGAATATGCCTGCATAACTGTGGTTTGCATTTTGCCCATTAAGTGATTTCAATTGTATGTGCCATTATTTAAATGACATGCTTTGTATTATCATTCATTACCCAGAATGGTAAATCCTTTGCTGTGATCTAGCAAACATTTTCCCTTTATACAGAAAACAAGGTTCATACTATCTAACTGGTAACCACAGATTTTCCAACAAATTTCACGCTATTGGTAGTGCTTAATTATAGAAAATACACAAGGAACTGTGTAATCATCATCTATCATGTATAGGTATTAATCTAAACAGCTCATGAACCTGTGGTTTACAAAAACAACATTAGAGTGCCACCGTGTGGTCAAAGGTGTTGCTGTAACAATTTTATTAAAACAGTGTTAATATTTAAATAAAAATTGCCATGAATATAATGGTTATTAGAATAGAACTTCAGGAAAACTGCTAAATACTCAGTTGCAGTACATATACTGTACTGAATCTCTTTTACCTGACTTGGGGTTTTCTAATTCTTTTTAGCCAGTTTTGTAATAGAATGCACCATCCTTCTGTATGCAGTGAGATGTTGCTGCCTCATCTACAGAGAGAGAGTGATACCACAGGAACAAACAGGCAGCCTCTTGGCAATCTTGTCACTGGGCATTTTAACAAATTGCCAGCGGCAGTATTGTCAGCGGAAAATCCACCCATCTGACATTGACCTTGCTATCTAAGGGAAAGCAGTGTTCTCTTTGCAGAGATCCGACATGCCCCCTAACTAGTCACACCTGTAGCTCTGAAATCAGCAAAGCTCATGCTCACCTCTATTTGGAAAGCTCTGACTCATCCTGGGGAATGTTGGACCTCTGCAAATCTGCTTACCCACAGATAGCAAGGATCTCGCTCTGCAGCATGCTGGCGGGGCAGGTGTTTCTTTTAAGACTTTGCACACATTTTGTTTTGATGCACTTTTGGAATGCAAAATAATGAAATTGGAAAAAAATGTAAATAAAAAACAGTGTTTGCTGCAATACCCACCCTCAGTTTGGAGCTGTCCCACTTCATTTCTGCCAGTAGATGTCCTCAGTCTTTAATAAATTTAATGATGGACAGCAGTATTTATCCCACTTCTTGTGAGCTCAGGTCCTCTTGGGCCCACCCCAATCCAAAGACTTGACAGCTACAGCCTCTGTTGTCAAAAATTGGTCTCTTGCCTTTGTTCTGATTGTGGTTAAGTTCATTTAGTTTTGACTACTAAGAAGTTTTTTTTTTCTTGAATTTCTTGGATCTCTTGTCCTGTTATTTGGATACTTTTGTTTTTCATTATAGTTGGCTATATAGTTGTGTTTAGGGTGAAGTGCTCAAAGCAGCTGTGGGGGGTGTGGGGGCGGAAATTAGCAGGCCCAGATGAGGAAAACTATATATTTAGCCCTGGGGTGACCATCTACCTGCTTATGATGTCAAGTAAAGAAAACCCCATAGGTTAAAAAAAAAAAATGTATGATACCTTTTGCTTTATGTAAAAGAAACAAAAGTGGGTTTCCAACAATTTGTAATTTTTTTCTTTGTGTAATAATAAGCAGCTAAGACTAACAGATACTCTTGCAATGCAATCACAAAATAGAAGCGGGCCTATTATTGCAAGGGATGCTAGAAATTGGGAGCATTATTAGATATCATTAGCCAGAGCCGGCACTACCACACAGGCAGCTTGAAGGCGCTGGTGGGGGAGGGCAGAAAAACACCTCACCCAGCTCTCTCTGCTCTGTGCTTTCTCCGGAGCTTGCTGGTGCTGTTCCTGCACTGTCCCGGCCGAGATATTTACATTTGAATGGGCTGTGGCGATATGCATATCAATAAGCCGTGACCCATTCATATGTAAATATCGCGGCTAATTCATATGCAAATCAATGCCGCTACCCCTCCCCCACCCCGCTACTAAGGAAGAAAAGACTGCAAGAACAAGGTAAGTTTAAAGTGACATTAAAGTCCAAAAAGTTGTTCCCTCCCCCAATGTTAATGTCAGCACTTACCTTAAATGATGTCTCTTATTCTGATCTTCTTCTTCTTTCCTGATGTTTTCATCTGTCCCTCCAGCGGTGCGGCGGCTCTCCGATCCAACGCTGACTCCTCTGCGGGTGCACGCGTCCATAGACTTGTGCCCGCCCCAAGATGCTTTGTGGCCGCCCAAGCAGTTTCGGATTTTCGGACGGGAGCGCACTGTTAAAGCGTTTAAAAAAAAAAACTTTTTGCATATATCTACTGCTTGCTAGCTGTAGATATATGCAAAAAAAAACCGGAGGGTTTAGAAACCCTTTAAGCATGTGTATGGTGTATACCTTCGTTACATTGGCGGTCATTGTGAACACTTTTGTTACATTGGCGGTCATTGTGAATACTTTCGTTACATTGGCGGTCATTGTGAACACTTTCGTTACATTGGCGGTCATTGTGAACACTTCCGTTACATTGGCGGTCATTGTGAATACTTTCGTTACGTTGGCGGTCATTGTGAATACTTTTGTTACATTGGCGGTCATTGTGAATACTTTCGTTACGTTGGCGGTCATTGTGAATACTTTTGTTACATTGGCGGGCATTGTGAATACTTTTGTTACATTGGCGGGCATTGTGAATACTTTTGTTACATTGGCGGGCATTGTGAATACTTTTGTTACATTGGCGGGCATTGTGAATACTTTTGTTACATTGGCGGGCATTGTGAATACTTTTGTTACATTGGCGGGCATTGTGAATACTTTTGTTACATTGGCGGGCATTGTGAATACTTTTGTTACATTGGCGGGCATTGTGAATACTTTTGTTACATTGGCGGGCATTGTGAATACTTTTGTTACATTGGCGGGCATTGTGAATACTTTTGTTACATTGGCGGGCATTGTGAATACTTTTGTTACATTGGCGGTCAGTGTGAATACTTTCGTTACATTGGTGGTCAGTGTGAATACCTCCGTTACATTGGCGGTCAGTAAGAATGACTCTGTTACATTGGCGGTCAGTGTGAATACATTTGTTACACTGGAGGTCAGTGTATATACTTCCATTACATTGGAGGTCAGTGCTGTTAGCTATGCTATCTTTAGTGAAGATATATGGGGGGATGTGTCCTTCTATTGGGGTGCTCCATGGTAATAGACGTAAGGTGTCAATGCCTTTGGCTTTACATATTGGGCTTCAGAAGATGATGGTCATTCTGTTCCCAAATTTTGGATATGTTTAGTGTGAGCTGTAACATGGACATCTCTGCTATGCTTTCTGGAGTGGTACACTTTGGGGGGATGTCTTTGTATTGGGGTGCTCCACAGTAAACTATTTGGGGTGTCATTGCTTGTGGTTTCTCATATACAGCACTAGTAGCTGATGGTTTTCCTTTTCTCTAAATTCTTCAGAGATAATTGGTTAGAACTGTAACATGAATATCACGGATCTCCTATTAGTTTTGGAGTGCTGCTTTATGGGATGTCTTTGCAGGGCCAGCGCTAGCATAAGGCTGTCTGAGGGTGCCGGGTGGGGGGCAGTAAAATGCACCTTCATCTGTGTAGGCAAAAAAGCACCGGCCCGGTCAGTAGCCTTTTTTTTATGGCCAGTCGTAATTAAAGTTAATATTTTTTTTATTCATATTGTACATTTTTTTCTAAGAGCAAGTAAATGTTTTTACACAGACATTGATGGTGATTATTGTACTCTGCACTTTATGTATACAGTAGTTACCATTTAAGAACACTCACAGGATACTTCTCTTTCATAGGTACCATGCACTTCGCTTGCTGATGTTGCAAAGGCTGGAAGAACTAACAAGCTATGAGAGCTATGCATGAAGGAAGCACAAAAGATGAGAATGAGGAAAAAAGTGTCTGTCATACCATGGACTTTACAGCTCAAAAACTCTTCATCTTATAAGTTACAACTGTTTGTTTACACACAACTACAAGAACTATATTGTACCGTTACCACTGACAACACATGCAGAGCTTTTTAGCCTGTCTCAGGATATACTTATCACAGCTGCCTCATTACTGATATAATTAGATTAGGGATGAGCTAGGTACGTCGAGGGTTTAGTTAATTATTTTTAGAAATTTGGCTAACGTAAACTTAACGGCAAATCCTATTATAGTGTATGGTCAAAATATAGTAGATAAAAAAAAAGTACAGGCAGGTATTTTACTATGAGAATCAAGAGTCAACAGATGACACAACAGTGTAAAATTAGCCAGTAGCAGGACAATTATATTTAGTAAGTCTAGGCCCAAATATACTAAAGACAAAGAATACAGGCAGGGATTTGCTAAAAAAAAATTAATACAATTTAGAGGATATAGTAGTGTAAAATTAGCCAGTAGCAGGACAGTTTTAATCAGGGATAATAGGCCTAACCATTGTATGCATTACGTTTATTTTTACTGTGGGGATAGGGGCATGTGGTGAATGTGAGTGATATAATGTGAAGTGGTTTAGATGCACACTTTTTTAAACAGGTGCATGCCGCAAAAAACAAAAGACAGCTGCTTACCATGAACAGATGTAAAGTAACAAGTGAATGCTGTGCTTGGAGCACCTCAAGCTTAAACTAAAATCAAAATGACCACAACATAAAATTAAAGACAAAATAAATAACAAAATAATAAAAATAAAAAAGTATGGAAAGGGGTTATTACTCAAATAGCTAGTAGAGCAATCAGAATTAAAGTGCAATTTCTTAACTACTCTAATTTCTCCCAATGCATTTTGTCAGCTTTCCCTATCCTTTCCCTACATCTGCTTCTGATTCACTGACAATATGGCTGTTCTGTGTCCCCCCTTTTATAGTGACAGTGCTGGCTGTTTAAAGAGTTCTTTTGGTCGTTTTAAGCATACTGGCCATAGTTGTCGAGGCCATGCAGTGCATTATTGTTAAAAAAAAAAAACTTCTCCTGGATGAATCTGTACATACACTATATTGCCAAAAGTATTGGGACACCTGCCTTTACATGCACATGAACTTTAATGGCATTCCAGTCTTAGTCCGTAGGGTTCACTATGGAGTTGGTCCACCCTTTGCAGCTATAACAGCTTCAACTTTCCTGGGAAGGCTGTCCACAAGGTTTAGGAGTGTATCTATTGGAATTTTTGACCATTCTTCCAGAAGCGCATTTGTAAGGTCAGTTACTGACGTTGGACGCCCACAATTTTCCATGTGGACATCCACTTTTCAAATGACAAGCTCAATGAGATCTACTAACGAAAAAACACCTGCATTTAGGGGCGGGAGGGGATGTGGCCATGCATTAAAGTTAATGGCATCGCAGCCATGCCCCCCGCCCGCAGTGCGATTGCCCGCACCTGGAACGCAGGCAAATTAGTGCCTGCATTTCGGTCCAGTGCGATCTGCAAAAATGCTGCAAGCACTATAATGTGCTGTGTTCTGGGTGCGGGCGATCGCACTGTGGGAGGGAGACAGTGGTGCCATTGACTTCAATACAACCCCCCGCAGGGAGTCGGCCAGAGGTCGAACACTCTGGAACGCAGACTTTGCGGTGTCAACCGGCCCTCTCTCTTGGCTGTCTCTTCTCTCTCTCCTCGCTCTCTCCCGTTTCTATCTGCTGTCTTTTCTCTCTCTCCTCGCTCTCCCCCTGTTTCTATCTGCTGAGCCACCGGCTGTCAGATCCTGGCCAAGCGGCTCTCTCTCTCTCCTCACCGCTCGGGTTATGCTGCTGTGACAACAGCTCCATCCTCTGATCACCAAACCACCTTCTCCCCGCGGGCTGCAGCGCTTCCTTTACTTCTCCCCGGATCCCCGCTGCATACAGATGGAGGAGAGCAACGGGGATCCAGAGGAGAAGCCACACAGGACACAGCCGATCGCGATCAACCTAATGGGCACCCCTGCTCCAATTCATCCCAAAGGTGTTCTATCGGGTTGAGGTCAGGACTCTGTGCAGGTCTGTCCAGTCAAGTTTCTCCACCCCAAACTCGCTCATCCATGTCTTTATGGACCTTGCTTTGTCCACTGGTGCGCAGCCATGTTGGAACAGGAAGGGGCCATCCCCACCTGCTTCCACAAAGTTGGGAGCATGAAATTGTCCAAAATGTCTTGGTATGCTGATGCCTTAAGCATTCCCTTCACTGGAACTAAGGGGTCAAGCCCAACCCCTGAAGAACAATCCCACACCATAATCCCCCCTCAACCAAACTTTGCATTCGGCACAATGCAGTCAGGCAAGTACCATTCTCCTGGTAACCGCCGAACCCAGACACGTCCATTGGATTGCCAGACAGAGAAGCATGATTCAACACTCCAGAGAACACGTCTTCCACCTCAGTGGTGGCGTGTTTTACACTACTGCATCAGACGCTTTGCATTGCACTTGGTGATGTAAGGCTTGGATGCATCTGCTCAGCCATGGAAACCAATTCCATGAAGCTCTCTACGCAATGTTGTTGTGCCAATCTGAAGGCCACACAAAGTTTGGAGGTCTGTAGCTATTGACTTTGCAAACAGTTGGCGACTTGTGCACGCTGTGCGCTTCAGCATGCGCTGATTTTACGTGGCCTACCACTTCGTGGCTGAGTTACTGTTGTCCCCAGTTGCTTCCACTTCATTATAATACTACTAACAGTTGACCATGGAATATTTAGTAGCAAGGAAATTTCACGGATGGACTTATTGCACAGGTGACAACCTATCACGGTACCACAATTGAGTTCCTGAGAGCGACCCATTCTTTCACAAGAAGCAGTCTGCATGCCTAGGTGCTTGATTTTATACACCTGTGGCCATGGAGGTGATTGGAAGATCTGAATCCAATGATTTGGAGGGGTGTCCCAATACTTTTGACAATATAGTGTATATTCAAACCCACAGGATTCGCCTGGAACCCATGGTAGTGGCAACCTCATATCTACCTAAGATAGGCAACTGTGCTAAAGGGTAATTGAAAAAAGGCAGAAATTGTCTTAAACCAGAGTGTATGCTGTCTTACTATACACACTTTGGAAGGACAATATGGATTCTTCAGCTCAGCAAAATTTTCTATATATGTGGCAAAGGTTTCAGGGTAAAACCATTCACTAGTGGAGCCTAAATATAATTTTTTTTTATGATAAAATGATAGAATTATTGTATACTTTCAATTTTACCACTGAGCATCTGACCTGTTTAGAAAGACCCACGTTAAAAGAATGAAATTAAAAGTAATCAGGGTTTCATGGGTATGTTTAAATGGAACTATACAATAGGCTTAGGGAAGAGTTAAAAATGTAAAACTAATTTACAGCTTAGATTCAAAACAACAAAAAACTAAATGTGTTTTGGTCAGTGCAAATGGGCACTTTGAATTTGATGCTTTTTAAATCTTTAAAGAGTTTGCATGGCAGACCCAATTATATAACCTGATGATACAGATATGTTGGTGCTTTTAGAATGTAGTTAAATGTTTAGATAAGTGTCAGAACCAGCTGTGGACGCAAGCTGTCTGAACAAATAGTGACGAGTTGTTTCACCTATAGCAGCCGCCGTTCCCATAATGCAAGCACGCCTACCGGTACTTGGATGCCCCCAGGACTTGAACTATATGTTCTGATCAGGTGAAGCCACAGGCTGGCCAGAGGTACTAAAACGAGGTACGCACAGAAGAAGAAAGACACTTCCAGAGAGTTATCAGGGACGAGCTGGATTCAAAGGCTGGAAAGGGTAATCTGGGCACAAGCTGAGGTCAGGGCAGGCCCTCAGCGGGGCGGGCTTTCGATGATCGCAAGTACGATCTGCCCGTCCAAGGTGGGCAGGTCGTACGAGCTTTCAATAAGCATACAACCATGGCAAGACAAAAGTCTTGCGATGGTCGTAAGGTGTATGGGCACCTTTACATAGGATGCCACTAGCAACAAGGCCAATCCCAGAGCAGGAGGTGTGTGGTTAGATTAATTAAGCCACAGCTGACTAAATTAGTGCTTGCTCCAAGCGAGACACAGGATGATTAACCCTTGCAGTCAGGGCTGCAGCCAGCAATACAGGCTGCCTGAACTACACAGGCTGCCTGACAGCTAGGCCTAAAAAAAGTGTGAACAATTGCAATACAAGGACCTCAATATTGTTATGAATTATAAATGCATTTCACATAATGATCTAATCGTCCTTCACACCCCAGCCTTCGACCCACTGCAAGGGTAAAGGTTTTTATCCCCGGTGTTCAGCTTTACCTCTTAGTTTAAGGGCCTGTTCACACGACGTCCGTTTTGTGTGCTGACCCGATCCGTAGGCTGCTGCACTCAAAATGCATCCCAATGTATCCCTATGTGTTTTATGGGCTACAGTTCTCACGTGCGCAGTCCGTTCAGCTTACGACAGAAAAAATACTGCATGTCACATTTTGTCCGGTCCAGAAACGCACGAACGTGCACGAAACGCAACGAGAACGGAAACGCAACGCAATGCAGCTAAGGAAAAAAAATTGTATTCTTGCTCCACTTATTATGATGTTATCAACGATAGACAGACAGGTTGGGGTAGAGGTAACGACATGAACTGCAAACATTTGGAACATGCCCATCACCTTGCCATGGACATACGAGTAAAGGAAAAATATGTATCCGGGTGACTTCGCAAATCCTCATACTGACCCTTGGAGTCCCGGAGCCTCAAGATTGGGTGTACCCAATAACGACGTCTCCTGCGGGCTCGTTCTCTGCAGATTGCTGTAGCCAGCACCATCAACATGTCTGCAAATATGTGATACATGTCTGATCACTAGCTTTACATACACTAAGGGAAGTAGATGTTCTGAGAGGGCGGAAGTGACCTCAGAGGCTGAATCTGCATACTGACAGCCCCTTGGCTAAAAAAAAAAAAATTAACTGTCAGCATCCGGACTGAAAACGTGTTAAAAACACACTGCATCAGCAGCTCCACGTCTGCTGATCAGGACCTGATCTCATGTGAACAGGCCCTAAAGCATCTTAACAGGAACTGCAGCTGATATGAATTATTCAGCAGTTGAAATCAATGTAAGGGGTAGAAGACAAATGACTGCAAGAGATAACTGAGATGAGTAGGTGATAGGCTCTAAAAACTATCCTTTAGGAAGGTAATTATTACTTTGGAGGTTATGTAAGAATTTAGTTTCATGCTACAATTGCTGAGGCTGGCAAAGACAAGATCCACACATCTCAATATGGTGAAAATAGCTCCAGCACTGTCTTTCTCTAAAATAACACCTCTACTCTTGTCTGTTGGTTTGGGATGTTGGGGTATATGTGAAGAATGAGCGAGAGTTCTTCCTTTTCTCTCTTACTGGTGATATTTGTCAGCTCTCACTTTTTTTGCAAAGTCAGGTGATGAGTAGTGATGGGCTCGGACATGTTCGCAGCTCCACTTGCCGAGCCCGCCAGGAAGCTGACTGAAACTCACAGGCACTGAAACATTTCCCGATCTCTGCAGCTGCGGACCGGGAACATGTCTCAGTACCTGTGATTGGCGCTGCGCGCTGTCAGCTTCCTGGCGGGCTCGGCACGTAGAGCTGCGAACACGCCCGAGCCCATCACTAGTGATGAGATGTGTTCCAAATGATCAGAGTGACATCAAAAGAAAAGTCTCCTCCTTTCTCAAATGCCTCTAAAGCACGACCATACCAAGGGGCATCGTGTTGGCAAGCAGTGTGCTTGGATAGTGAATCAGGTCATGCAAATTCACGGGTGGAAAATATGCGCTGCATATGTCAATGCTGAAGAGCAAAATTACCCTAATATTGTTAAAGAAAACTCTTTAATTTTGATAATATAAAGAATATAGCACTTATAATCCAGCCAAGGGAGATTCAAACTAATGCATATAAATCCAGGAGAGATTGCCGGAAGAGAAACCACAATTTTACCTACTGGGTGAGTCCAATCTCTGTGCTCGCTTGCAATGTTGTAATCCAGTTATACAATCCCGGGACAAAATTCAGGAGGACTAATGGCTAGTGATGTGCGTGGGACTGGTGTGAACAGAGTTTGCCTTTGCTTTTGTGTTACAAAGACGCAAAGGCAAAAGTTAAAATCATTTTAAATACATCCGGCCAAGAGATAACTGTTGCCTCTACTTTTGTGTTACAATAAAGAGAGATTGATGTTGTGAGTGCTTCTAAAGTTTGTCCCTGGATTTTAGAAATCTTTCAAATATCACACACACAAAAAAAAAATCACAAATCCCGTTATATGAGTAGCTTTAATGTATAAAAAAAGGCTGCTACAGAGAGTAATATGTTTTAAAAAGCTGTAAAGTAAAATTAGAATACAAAATCAGGTTCTGTATAGACATGTACCTCTTTTATATAAAGTAACTTGTATTTTTAAATGTTTTTTTTTCAAAACGTGTGAATTACAATATCAAATGAATTTAATTGCAGTCTAGAGGAAAAAAATTATGTATTGCTTCTCAGTAGCTAGTACAACCTTGTTCCTTGGTTGTCTTAGGGCAAGTACACTATTGCCTCAATTCACAGCAGCATAACCCATGGGGTATTTTATGTTCTGTGCATAATTTGCTGATGTTGGGACCAATTTATATCTCTTATCATGCAGTAAAACTCAGGTATTACAAGTACAAATCCCTTTCTTTCATATGTGACTGGTTCACATTTGTGTGCTGCAGATCAGTGCCAAAGGGAAATGTATTTGGGCCCATTTACACCTATGCATGTGAGTTACCATGTGTGATGCAACCTTACAACCATTGTACAACTTTTTTTGTCCAGACATCTCACCCTCGTTCAATTTTCTTACAAGTAGCCCATCATGCACAGACCAATGTAGTTCACAATTAACGTTTGTCAGCACCACCAGCACCTTGCCGAATTTCATTGATTGAAAGGACAGATTTTTGTTTCAGCATGTGCAGTTTTCATCTTGAGATTTTTGTTGTACAACCTGTCAATTTTCGTCCAACTAGATAAAAGTTTTCTAGCATGCTTGAAAGACAAAAATCTGTCACTTGTACAGTCATTGAGGTTGTGCACTTCCCATCAACTGGCAGATTTTCAGACGAAAACGCAATTGCAGACAAAAATCTCCATAGAATTGTAAGGTGTATGGGCACCTTAACCCTTGCAGTGGTAGATGGGGGGTAGCTACACTACAAGGGTTTAAGTGAGAATATCTGTGTTACTCCATCTCCTAGAAAAAAAGCAAGCGCTTAACCCTTGCAGTGCAGGGATAGCCCCACTGCAATGAAAGTTTTTTAAATTCCCGGATTTCTTCTTTAACACACAGGTCTATTTAGCGATTTTCTTCACCCTTGAGTCACACATTTCCCCCTAGATTCAGTTGGGAAATGTGTGAATATTGGGTAAAAACATTGTTAAACTGACTCCACGGACCTAACTGATATTTGAGGTACCTTGACTGTTGAAGTAATTTCACAAATAATGTCATAATGGTTTTTCCTCCTTAAAATTGCCTCCCAATTAAAAAAAATATGTGCTGCACCACTAATTATAATTACATCTGAGTTTACACCATTCTCATAGTTCCTTTGCAAAGTCCCAAAAATACCTGTCGATCCTGACAGTGAAGGCCACAGCAGCTTCTTGTGATGGAGTGGCAGCAATGTTCCACTAGAATTTAATTTTGAACTACAGTGGGATGAAACGTTTTGTAGAGGGTGTGGCTATCAGCATTTTCACTGCTCATTCACATGCCTGTAGCTTGTCATTCACCACCTGGCCACACCTATCTCTGCCTACAGGTTTCTGGATTGACATCACTGCCTCTTTTTCTGTTTTCTTTTGTGAGGCTCGTGCACCGCAAACTAACTGGATATGGTACTTGTTTAGACTGTCAAACCGGAGCCTTTAGTTGTACTTAAAAATAGGAGTAGCTTTATGGTGGAAATAAGCGTGGGTTTTAATGAGGTTTAAATTTAGCAATGCAGAAAAAGTAATGTTCTATGGAGATGAAATAACGCATCAGTAAGATGAAATAATTCATGAGATAATAGAATAAATAATGATTTCATGTCAATGCAATATTTAATATTGCGAACTGATCATCTCAGATGCAGAAATGGTCATTAGACAAGGATTGCTACACTCAACATGTGCCAAACAGAGACAACCTATGAATTAGAGTGAGATATTAACAATGTCTTCCCTGTCTGTAAGTGGCAATATACCCAGGGAGCTCTACATTCTCTGAACGTTCACTGTATACATGGCCTTACTGTGCTGTCTGCACTTATTTTTGTTCTATTAAAAAACTTCCTATACTTGTATACATTTCTTATAAATATCACATTGCTGATATAAGTGTATAAATTGTCTAACTTGTAAGTTTTCATGTCATACGGTTTTGTAGCAATAAACAAAATGCTGCTATTTTGCATACTGGATTATTATGGTATTTTTCCCAACTCCGTTCAGTTTTTCTCCATTTTTAACATCTATTTTTAGTGCATGTCTTAGTGCTCATGCGCACAAGATACAATTGAAAGCTCATACTGTATCAAGCATGTGGACAGGTTTTTATCTTATAACATCATTGCTATCCTTTTTTTTGAAGGTCTCCATTTGGGGTGCTAAGCGGCTGGAGTGTATCTCACCATAGTGTTTATGAAACTTTTGTGTGCATATGCACTTGGCTGTTGGCCAAACCAGATGCAAATTATGAATAGTAACATGTCCAATACAAACACTCTGCACTCAGCAAAGCAACGTATATCAGTGGGGCTTGGATGGCCTCTTAAAAGGCCATCTACAGAACCCCTTCCTTGCATAGGAAAAATAGGATTTTTGTACTCACCGTAAAATCCTTTTCTCTCCATTCATTTAAGGACACAGGGCAACAGATCATAGATCCTGTATGGTAGGTATATCGCCACCTGCAGGAGTAGGACGCTAGGCACATAAAAAGACAAAGACAGCCTAGGGGCGGTCCCTGCTGGTGGCCCAACCCCCCCACCTGCTGACAAGTCTCCAGTTAGTAACAAGCAGTTAGGAGTGTACACCCATAAAAAGAGGGCGGGACCTGTGTCCTTCAATGAACGTAGAGAAAAGGATTTTACGGTGAGTACAAAAATCCTATTTTCTCTCCCGTTCATTGGACGACACAGGGCAACAGATCGTGGATCCTGTATGGTAGGGACGCCACCAAGCAGTAACCCCTGAGGGATGGGCAAAACAACAACAAACTACCCAAGAACCCCTCAAAGAGCCGCCTGCAAAACTTTGAGCCCCAAACCAGCTTCAGCCGATGCCAACACATCCACCTTGTAAAATTTGACAAAGGTGTGAATGGAAGACCAAGTAGCGGCCTTACAAACCCGAGAAATAGAGGCACCATGGCGAAAGGCCCAGGATGCCCCAACAGCCCTAGTGGAATGGGCAGTGACAGGAAAAGGGGGCTCCTGCCCCTTAACGGCGTACACCTGTACTACAACATTTCGAATCCAACGGGAAATGATAGCCGCCGAGGCGGCCCGGCCCTTACCTGGCCCACCGGCCAGCATGAAAAAAGAATCTGTCTCGTGGAACGACGTAGTAGCGTCCAAATAGACACGAAGAGGGCGCACCACATCCAGACAATGCAGCACCCGTTCCTTCCTGTGGACCGGTTTCGGGCACAAGGAAAGCAGGACAATGTCCTCATTCAAATGGAATGCCGACACAACCTTAGGCAGGAAGGCTGGCCGAGGCCGGAGAACCGCCTTGTCCCTAAGGAGAACCAGAAACGGCGACTTGCATGACAAGGCAGCCAACTCGGACACTTACCTAACGGAGGTAATGGCCACCAAAAAGGTCACCTTTTGGAACAAGGACAGAAGTGGAATCTCACAAAGAGGCTCAAACGGAGATTCCTGCAGCACCGAAAGCACCAGGTTCAGATCCCACAGAGCCAAAGGCGAACGGACCGGGGGCGTAATACGCATAACCCCCTGGACAAAGGTGCGGACCAGAGCGTTAAGACGCTAAGGGCTGCTGGAAAAGCACCGTCAGGGCAGAAATTTGGCCCTGCACCATCCTCAAGGCCAACCCTTGAGCCACCCCACGCTGCAAGAAAGCAAGAATTTTGCAGATGGAAAACAAGCGCAGAGACCTCGCACCAGGCAAAATATGCCCTCCACGTGCGGTGGTAGATCGTCCTGGAGACCGCCTGGCACGCTCTAAGCATCGTGGAGATGACAGCATTAGACAACCATCGGTCTCTTAGGACCTGGCTCTCAACAGCCACGCCATCAAAGCCAGCGACTGTAAAGAAGGATGGAACACAGGGCCCTGGGACACAAGGAGCGTCCACCAACAGATGAAACACGTCTGCGTACCACGCTCTCCGCGGCCAATCCAGAGCCACAAGGATTACGGGGACGTCTTCGGCCGCGATCCGTCGCAGCAGCCAGGGCAACAGGTAAAGCGGAGGGAAGGCATAAATTAGACCGTAAGGGTCCCAAGGAGCCACCAGGGCATCCACCTCCTCCGCCCAGGGATCCAGAGCCCGGGCCACGAACCGCTCCACTTTTCGGTTAAGTCGAGACACCAGAAGATCCACATCCGGCGTCCCCCAGCAAAGACAAAGTTTCTGAAAAACTTCCAGGTGTAGGGACCACTCTCCCGGGTCCACCGACTGGCGAATGAGGTAGTCGGCCTGCCAATTGTCCACCCCCGGGATGTAAACCGACGAGAGGGCAAGAACTCGACTCTCCGCCCAGGAGAGGATCCCGGACACCTCTCGACCTGCAGCCATGCTTTTTGTGCCGCCCTAGTGGTTGATGTACGCCACTGCGGTGGCGTTGTCGGACTGGACCCGAACCGACAAACCACGAAGACGGGTAGACCAGTGAAGGAGGGAAAGGCGGATCGCCCTCCTTCACTGGTCTACCCCCCTCCTTCTTGGGCATGGTAAACAGGTTGGAATAAAGCCCTGTGAACCTTTCCGAGGACGGAACTGGCACGACCACCCCCTGGGACAAGAGGTCCGCCACTGCGCGGTGGAGATCCGCCAATCACAGAGGGGAAAGCCACATGTTGGACGGGAAGAACCGGTGCCCCGGGCGGGACAGGAATTTGATCTTGTAGCCCGACGACACAAGCTCCTGAACCCAAGTGTCCAAGACGAGAGCCAACCAAAAATCCACAAAGAGCCAAAAGCGCGCCCCCCCCACCCCGGAGCCCCGTGTCGTGGCTCGACCTTCAT
>NW_017306993.1:450903-470662 GCF_000935625.1 Nanorana parkeri
CTCGACCTTCATGCGGACGGGGGCTTGGCAGACTTAGGCTGCCAGGGACGCTTGGTAGACCGTGAAGAGGAGGCTTTGGTGAACTTGCCGCCCTTCTCGGAGGGCGGAGGGGGCAGAAAAAGCCGCTTGTGAGCGGAGGAGGGCCCAGGCTTCCGACGCTGCTCCGTCTTGTGCGCCTAAGGCAGGAAGGTACTCTTACCCCCCCGTCAGGAAGGTACTCTTACCACCCGTCAAATCCTTAATGATCTCATCCAGGGTGGAGCCAAACAGATGGTTCCCAGCAAAGGGGAGCTCCGTCAGAGCCTTCTTGGAAGCCTGGTCAGCCGACCAACACTTAAGCCAAAACAAACAGCGAAGCGTGACCACCGATACGGACACCTTCGACATCAGGGGTGCATCCAAGGCCGAGTTCCAAGGCCGAGTTGCAAACATACTTAAGGCCCTGCACCAGCTGTTGATGGGCTAATGCGATCTTTCATGTGAATTCCACACATATTTTGAATCAGTTTGAGAAACTTCTAAGATCATTCAGACTTCGATGATCTGCAGCTGACCACCCTTAGGCCCCTATCAGACAGGAGGTCTGATCAGATGAGCTGTCAGTTTTTCAGGCGGACCAGATTGAAAACCCAATGTTGGTCTATGAGCAGCCAGATCTAAACCGATGTGCATCTGCGTGATGGTAATGAGGTCTGGACACCCTAATGCTAAGTAGGAAATTCCATATTCTCCTCAGCTTATTGAAATTCATCACTGTAGTTATAAGTAAATCAGATCACCCATTAAATATGTGTGTAGCGCTCACCCCTGAAGGAGCCGCTGAATATACCGGGTATTTCTATCCCCCTACACCAGTGGTTCTCAACCTGTGGGTCGGGACCCCCTCGGGGGTCGAATGACCAATGTACCGCCCAAAATGTGGATCCACAACACGCCAACACACCTTTGAATAGTTTTATAGCAGATTTACTGACAAAGGAAGATATGAGGATAAATGAGGCAATAATAAACTCAACAATCACATAAAAGGATATTTAGCAACAGGATAAGGCACTCTGCCACTCAGTAACCGCAGCTATATCATGCCAGCACTTACGTGTGGGAGGCTAACTGTCTCAAACGTTTCCCTTCAGCTGGGTGTATGTACCTCTAGGCCCCATTCACACCGCGCGATTTTGCGCGATGTCGCGCAAATGCTTGCCTTGAGCAAGCTAGAATCGCGGCAAAATCCGCTCCAAAAAGGGTCCTGCTGTAGCGACACACGACCCGCAACAGCAGGACCCTTTGCCCCATTGCCAAGCATTGGAGACCGATATCGCACGGTAAATAGCCGCGATATCGCGGGAATTACCACGCGATAAATCGCTCAGTGTGAACAGGGCCTTAAGGTCTCCCTTTAACAATGTCCGACCCTCTCTAGACTACTGTCCAGTAGTAGTGTCCTAGGCTAGCCAAAGTTGGGCCCATACTGTAGTGCAGGTATGAAAAACAAGGTGTCACAGTGGCCAAAGGCCTCTCACCACTCCTAGGGTCAATTGGGAGAGATGAAGTCTGCTAGCAGAAACCAGATGTCCCCTTTCCTCAAGTCAGCTCTGTCGAAGAGGGTGAAGTCATCTGGGTCCATTGCAGGAGGTCTCCACTCGTCCAGTGTACCGGGCAGTTGTCTCTGTCCTCTCAGTCTGACTCCGCTCGCTCAGCTTTGCTGGCTGGGACACCCCGATGGCTGGATCGGCCGTGCGACCAGGCCGCGATGTCCCTGCCGCAACCGCGTCACTGGGCCTCACTTCAGGCACTCGATCGGAATCTTTCCGGCTCAGCAAACTAAAGTCAGTCTGTCTGTGCACTGCTACACAGAGCCTGTGTGTCACTGTATGTCAGCGGCGACCACACAGCTCTGTTGCATACAGTCTTAACCCACACAGGGTTACACAGGTCTGTCCTCTTCAGATAGCTGTCCCGGACTGAGCGCACTCAGCAGCCACAGCCCATAGTCCCCCTCCTCTCTCACGCACAGCCTCCTGGGAGTTGCAGTTTCAGAGATCCTTCTTGCAATGTCCCAGTCTCTGCTCTGCGCTGCAATCCCCATAAGTCTCTGCCTCCAGGACACACAGAGGCAATTAACTGTTTGCAGACAGGAACATGAATCACTGCAATAGCACATATATACATATCTATATAGGGGCTACATGTGTTCTGTTTAAGAAAGTCTGTAAAGCTTCAATTAATTCTAATGACCAAAAAAAACAGAGTTGTTTATTCAGGCCTCCTTTATGACTGGTGTGTATTGGCCTTAAAGGAGAACTATGGGGTTAAAGCTTTTCCCCATAGTTCTCCTTAGGGTAACGGGAGGACATAAAATAGCGTCCTCCCGTCACCCTAAGCTCAGTATACCGCGAGCTACAGCTCGCGGTATACTGAGACATTCGCTGCCAATGCCTTTTGGGGGGGGGGGGAGTTTTTTGCACACATGTTATAATCCACATTTTAGGCCTGAAAATTACTTCAAACCCCCAAACATTATATATTTTCTAAAAAGCCAACTCCCTGCAGAATAAAATGGTGGCAGTAGCAAAATGTTTATGTTGCGCGATATTGGCACAACTCTTTATCAACCCCAAAATTATAGTTCAAAATTCACTTAAGGTAATTTTAGTGCCCCAAAACACATATTTTTGTAAAATCTAAAAGATGAGGTTACGACAAGTAAATAGATACCCAACATGCCAAGGTTAAAAATTGTGTGCATCTGTGAAACGGTGACAAAATTCACTACCCCAAAAAGTCCATAGGCGTCGCTTTAAAAGCCCCTACAGGTCATTAAGAGATATGCGTAAATATTGTCCCTAGAATTGTTGCTCTCAAACTGGTGTGCGCGTTGATACCCAACACGTGTAGCGCAAACGTGTTTGTCGCGGGCATTTTACCGGCCCGTACAAGCAATCTGGAGGTAGCTGAGTCGCCAAAATCGCTTCTATTGTAAGGCCGACAGTTGACTTTACAATTTTAAAGAGTCCCAATGGCTAAAGCCACCGGGAGTCTGTTTAAAGGGCCATGCTGCCACCGACATCTGTGGCAGCAAAAGGATTAATGGTGTTTTATGGCGGGGATAATAAAATACTAAGAAGATAGAATACTAAATTATTACTGGACAGACTCAATTAATCCATAAAAGGTCGCCTGGCCTGATAACAAGCATATGACCGGTACCTCACTCCTAGTAACCCTTCTAGTCACTATTAGTTTAAAAAATTCATACAGTATTCATAACTTTAGACCTGGGGGGGTGCAAGAATAATAAACATACAAAATATATACACACACACTATAAATGCGAAAAGTATTGGGACGCCTGCCTTTACACGCACATGAACCTTAATGGCATCCCAGTCTTAGTCCGTATGGTTCTATATTAAGTTGGCCCACCCTTTGCAGCTATAACAGCTTCAACTCTTCTGGGAAGGCGTCCACAAGGCTTAGGAGTGTGTCTATGGGAATGTTTGACCAATCTTCCCGGAGCGCATTTGTGAGGTCAGGTACTGATGTTGGACAAGAAGGCCTGGCTCGCAGTCTCCGCTCTAATTCATCCCAAAGGTGTTCTATCGGGTTGAGGGCAGGCCAGTCAAGTTCCTCCACCTCAAACTCGGTCATCCATGTCTTTATGGACCTTGCTTTGTGCACTGGTGGGCAGTCATGTTAGAACAGGAAGTGGCATACCACGCTTGAATTCGCTGAGCTCCTGAGAGCGACCCAGTCTTTCACAAATGTTTGTAGAAGCAGTTGGCATGCCTAGGTGCTTGATTTTATACGCCTGTGGCCATGGAGGTGATTGGAAGACCTGAATCCAATGATTTGGAGGGGTGTCCCAATACTTCTGGCAATAGAGTGGAAATATGTATGTCCTTTAACCCTGAGCAGACATACCAAACACAATGGGTTTAGAAGGCACAGAGGACTAAAGACCTGCAATGTTATAAACCAAACATGATAATCGAAAATAATTTAAAATTGTTTATGTAGCGATCACCCCCTTAGGAGCCGCTGGAATAACCAGGTCATCACTAGATGACTAGATCAGTAGAACAGTAAAAACTTTTAAAGCGTCGCCTATAGCCAATTTTGGGTGTGGTCATTTTCTTGTTTGGTGTCTATTTACCCGACGTGACCCTGTATTTTATATTTTACCAAATAATTGGGGTGATAATAAATGTTTCATAACATTTCATAGGGAAACAGGTTTTCTTTTTTAAAAATGTAGGGTACTTTTTTTTTGTTATGTAGTAAAAAATAAGTGGTGATTAAATACCACCAAAAGAAACCTCTATCTGTCCCCAACAAATGGTATAAAATTTGTTTCAGTACAGCGTTGCTTGAATGAGTACCGCCGCGCAGAACACTGAAAAATGGCCTGGCCAGGAAGGGGGTGAAACACCCTGGTCTTCAAGTAGTTAAACATCTTCACACTGAGAAGAGAGGGTATAGGGATCCTAGACATCCAGGGTGTAACAGACATAGACTCCAGACCTCCACTTGTGTTACAGCGAATAGTAATTGGATTAACAGATGAGTAGGGATGAGCATAAATCCTCAGCAGGAGAGACACCAGCTATGCCCCTGAAGTCCTTTAAGATCCAGATAACTTCAAAAGGCATCCATTTTTCTGGTCCTCCTCCTCTGGCAGCAACGCAGGCCTCCTCCATACTGGAGGCCCCAGGGAAACATTTGCCTCACTCCAGGCTCTGCCCACCCCCAGGCCTCGCCAAGGGGGTGGCTGGACAGCACACAGTACTATGCTAATCCATGGCTGGTCCCAACTAGTCTGAGCACATAACAATTCCCTCCAGTATATGTACCCTATCCCAGCATGCACCACTGGTTGAGAGAAACCCAGTGATTGGCTGCTGTACTGTACATACACTTACAATGTCCCTCATTGGCTGTCCCACAATATAGCAGAGTCACACTCCACCCAGGGGCATACAGTCAATGCCAGACACCTGGAATTAACCGAATAAATGCCAACTATAATCCCACCAGGCTGACTACAGCTCTGGCAATTACTAAATGTCTATTAGCCACCTCACAAAAGGTGAAGGGGCTACACTTATAACAAGTGTCCTAAAGATAACCCCTTCTCCTACTCAAAACCTCCCATAAGTCTTGTAAAAAATCCAGAATCTTCCCAATAATTGTCCCAAAAAACTTGATCCACCTCATGCTCCACCACAGCTATAAAAGTGCATCCAAGTGATTTCCCCAATATGTTCAGTATCGCACTCATAGGGAACATTAGACCATAATAAAAACAGCCATAAAACACTCTTTGTAATTTTCTTATTGACCGGCATAATATAATTCTCCACGTATTCGGAAGTGTTACAATATAAACATGGTCCTTATAATCACCATTAATGCTCCATTCCTCGCATCTTCTCCTCCGTTCCAGAAATTGAACTTTTAGTCAGCCTAAAAAATGTTCTTCACGTTTTCTCATAGGAAATAAAACGCTACATTGCATAAAATCTTTATAAAGCTTTAATAGGGAAGTGCGCTAAAAAATTACATTGAAAGCAACGAACAACGCTCTGTGACATAAAATCCAACCATCTCCTCTCTCTAAACCCCTGGTAGTGGTCGGCTCAAATCCACCTGGCTGGACGCTCTTTTATGCAATCCTCTTTCTCTCCTCTACCAGTGATTACCATGGTGACGTCAGCGTACAGGCTCCTTTGGGTATTGCCACGTCTTGGTGACAGTTCGGTAGGATCGGAACTGCATATAGTCATGTGCTGATGGCGTACAGTGGGATCGGGCCCGCCACTCCTTCATAGTCCATTTACAGCTAATTACCCACAGCCCAGTCCACAAAGCCAAGTGAGCCCTGCCTTTTATCACTCCAGAGATGCAGAAACCAGACCGTCAGCTTCAACACCACATTTGGGGACAGCCCTAGTTTGGTCATTCGAACATTAGGTCATCAGGTTGAGTGATTTGTTGTGTGTTTCCAGAAACAGGATTTCCATTATTATGGGGCCCCTTCAGATCTGAGCGATGTGCTGCCACTTGTGACGCAAAAGGCGTATAGGTGCTCCTTTAGGGCAGGATAACAAATTTTCGACCCTATTAACTTTAATGGGAGCGCCTGAAGATACATGTTTTTTTGCGAGTTTTCGTTCCAAACAACGAGCTTTCCAATAGTCAAAACAAAAATGGGTAGAGAAAAACTAAAGCTGGCAGTACACTGCTTGAAATGAGCACTATTGGCACCCCTCACTTCAACAAAAAGTGATTTTTGTTCCAGGAGCCGGTCCAAAAAAATCTCAGCTAAACAGTGACTGCGGTCAGACAGATGCAGTCACTGTTCAGGTATTCTGACAGCTGCACACCCGCCACTGCCAGGGCCCCATAGTGCAGCACGAGGGGGGTACTGTTAACTGTTTACTGTGGATGGGACAATTATGCAGCTTTTTTTTTTGTTCAGCCCCACAGGGTATTGGAACAATGCATGGCAGATTGGTTTGGTTTAAGGAGAGCCAGTATTAGCGCACTGGGAATTCTTATTGTTACATTAATGTTCTGGCCCAGAAAGCTGGAAACTATTATGCACTGGAGCACAGGGACTCAGAAATATTACTGGCAGTGGCACAGCTGGAGAAGATCTGGGCCAGACATGACAAATCATTCACCCATGTGAATAGTGGAATTCAGCACAGCTGGAAAGTTCTGGTAGTGTTCAGTCCTGCTATTGTTACTCTCACAGTAAACAAGACTACAAGATTGCTGTGCACGGTGTCACCTCCGTTCTGCACTTTGCACCGTGAACGATCACTGCAATCAAACATGCTATTCATCAGAGGCGGCCCGGCTCTCTGGCTCCTCCCCCTCCTTCTCGTCTTCTCCGTGTTGGCCAACCAGCAGTCGCAGGTGTCAGCGGCAGGGATAGAGGAGCCGATGGGTCGCCGGTACCGGAGCCCCGCTGTGCTTATCATAGGTTCCGGCATTGCCGGTATCGGAGCCGCCGCGAAGCTGCACCAGCATGGTTTCCATTCAGTTAGGATCCTGGAGGCAACAGGGAGAACCGGAGGGCGCATACGGACGCTGAGTTTCGGTAATACAAACATGTGGACTGGACTAACGTTTTCTGACACTGACCGACACACTGTGACTAGGGAGGGGGCACATAGGCTTGGGAGTTCCTATACATAGGTTGACCACTAGAGGGCAGCACGGACACTCCTGTGCTATCAGGCCGAGTTTGGGACAGTAAACATATCTATTGTACAATGAAAACTTCATGCACTCTGCACCAGTCTATGTTGGCTGCATCGGTTTGGGGTTGGATTGAACTTGTGCTGCTGTAGTTACATTTCTAAATGTTAAAATGCATGTCTATGCTTGCATTCACAACTGAGAGGAATGTATTTCATAGTCTTTCAAAGGGGAATGCATGGAAAAATGCATGTAAGCATGCTTTTCAAGTTCTTTAGGCACTCCCATAAACCAGCATTCACACCTGATTTACACTAAATATGCACTTTTTCAGTGCGTTTTGTGTAGCACGGGTTTTGCACATTTTTACGCACGTTTTGCACGCATATGTAAAGAGGCATTTTTTATTAACAGATTGCGGCAAATTGAAGTGAATGGACAGACGCAGCAATCGTGCATTTTCGAGTGTTTCAATTAAAGGATACAGGGGAGGGGCTGGTTCAACACCCCCCTCCCCGCTCCAATCCGCCAGCGCTGGCTGGCGGAACGGACGGGGGAGGGGGCGGGTACAGCTAGCTCTGCCTCTATATAGGCAGAGCCAGCTGTCACTCACGCAGCTGGGCGGATCTCAACATCAATGTCAGGATCCGCTCCGGCGTCTCAGTATACCGCGAGCTGTAGCTCGCGGTATACTGAGCTTAGGGTAACGGGAGGACGCTAGTTTGTGTCCTCCAATTACCCTAAGGAGAACTATGGGGAAAAGCCCTGACCCCATAGTTCTCCTTTAAAGTTTATGGGGCCAAGAAGCGCAGAATCTGCCAAAAAGAATCTGAATACTTTCTTCAAGCGATGAGCGTTTTGCTACAAGCGACATGACACTCAGATGTGAACATGGCCATATAAATAAATGGGAATTTTTGGGGGGCTTTTTTTTTTTTGGGGTTTTTTTTTTTTTTTTTTTTTAAGCAGAAAAAGCTATACAACACACTCAGTGTGAATTAGGGCTTAAAGTCTATGAGGCCAAAATACTAAATTCTTCCTGAAAAGAAGCTTATTTGAGCTACAGGCGTTTTGTTATAAGCAACAACGCAACATATGTGAACTGGGGCCATTGAAAGCAATGGGATTCCTTCTGTTGAGTGTTGTAGCGCTTAGGCATTGGAGCTACAAAATGCTGAGACGTGAATAGGGTATTTACGGAATTCTCACCAAACATGCTTGCAGTGCCTTACTAATTAAAGTACCATTACTAGTTCATGGCACCTTGTTAGAAAATAATATTTCTTGACTGACACTTACGATGTAAGCGTCTTAAGGTGATTAATCTTCATCAATGAATGTCCAGTTGTAGAGTGAAAAACTTGTGACTTTAATTGTATAATGGGAAGTCACAGCATACAATGATATTGCAAAAATATAATATACAAATAGATAGTTCAAAGTATATAGTTCTTAGTTAATGCCGCGTTTAAAGAGCAAGTCACCTCGTGTTTGTCCTCAGGCTTCTGAAGGGTTCAGCCAAAATAGTCTTAGCAGGTGAAATAACAAAGTCTCTTCCCAAATGGGCGTGTTAGAGTTCTCTTCATGAGTGTGCGTAGTGTCATGTAATGTAGTGTGATGAAGTGTGTCTAGTGTGAAGTCGCCTGTCGCTTATATTCCAAAATCGACGTTAATGATTGGCTAATCCTATAAGGTTTCTTCTCCTATATGGTGCGACCAAAACTACTTAAGTCATGAATTTCTAAATGTCATTCTACAACTCTATTTAAAACACAGAACCTTGTTCTTAAAAGACTCCCCTAACAGCTGCTTCTTTACTAGTTCTATACAAATTCTGACATAGCTCAGATTTCAAGGACAGATAAGGATATGTCTTTCAAAGTCATACATCCATCTTCATTTAAATGCACAAGGTCACTGTAAATATATATATGCATGGGCCCATACTATAATTCCCTTTAAGCCAAATCAAATTTGAATCTAAGTATTTTACACACCTCAAACACGGCTGAGCAAATGCATGTGTGAACGCATGGAAAAAACATGAAATGCATGTCACAAAGTTTGACTATGTAATTTGCATTTGGTGCGCGTCCAGGGACCTAATGGGGATGCGTACCAAATGCAGGAACGTGCGTCCCCATGACACGCATTCCCGTAACACCCAGGTGTGAATGGGGACTAATGTGTGTTTCCTGTTGAAGTCTATAGGGCCAAAAATGCTTGAATGCTCAATGTTTAGGTGTAAATGGGCACCATTGAAAATAATGGGATTCTTCGCGTTGAATGTTTTTGCGTGTCAGAAAATATGACAGTGGGAGACAATGTGAATGGAAGCTTAGTGTATCTGTAGGCAATTTGTTTTTCTTTTTAGTTTGACAGTTAGACCTGTCATGTTTTTATTGCTGTCTGTGTCCCCATTGGGGAAAATCCTCCCTCTATTTGTACAGGTTACCATTGTCACCAAGAATGAAAGAGAGGGGAAAGCCACGATTTCTCTTCGAAGATCAAACATCTGGACCCACCTGCAGGAGAAGGATGCTAGGCACAAAACAAAAGACAAAAAAATAGCCTGAGGGTCTGTGCTGGTGGCCAACCCCCCACCTGCTGAACAAGTCTCCAGTTTTTTGCCTAGCATCAACAGTAGAGAGCTCAGATTTTTCTCTCTGGAATTCTTCTCTACTTTTTTTTCTTTCATTTTGTCTGCATCTTCAAGCAAGAGCTGGATGATCGTGGATCCTTGTAGTCCTACCCAGTCCGGCCTACGAGCGCATGCAGTCGTTACATGCAGTACCTGGCAGATTCTTTACCTGCAGCACGCAGGACTGAAGGAGGAGAATCGCTCACCCGCCTGCCGGACTGAGAGGATCATCTGTTCACCTCCTGATTTTGTCACCCTACTGCCCATTATTAGTCAGAGCACAGTGCACAGAGCCGGAGGCGGAGGATCACCCTGCAATAGTAATGTATGTGCCACATTCTCTTTGCATACTGCTCACCCACCGAACATTAGACCTCATACCTGCACACACACAGGCCCCCACAAATGCACTGCAATATCTTGATCCACAAATAGCTTTGGATTTATTCCTGCCCTAATATATATATATATATAGGACAGGAATAAATTCAAAGCTATTTGTGGCATGAATGTACAGTGGGAGCCGCCGCTCGTTTAATCCAGGAGTGGCCAATTGATTACCTCAGCCACCAGTCTGTGGATCCGGGGATTGGTTGTTGCATCTGGAGGTATTTCACAAGATCAGCCTTTTTTAAAGACCCCGGATGTGGATCTCCTTGGCATCCATCCTCAACAGCAAGGTCGATCGATGCATGGCCAGGACCCAGGAACTGTGGACGGATGCGACAGATTCGCTGGTGACTGTCGGACCGCTACACTCTAATGTATGCCTTCTCTCCAGTGCACCTTCTGCTGCGTCTTCTTTGCAGGATAGAGGCCTAGGGATTCCGATCATCCTCGTGGCCCCAGATTGGCAGAGAATGTCTTGGTACGCAGATGTGGTGTGCCAGGTCACGGACGCGCCCTGGTCTTTGCTGTTTCAGCTGGATTTTTTGTCGCAGGGTCACGTCTTCCATCCTGCTTTACAGTCGCTGGCTTTAACGGCGTGGCTGTTGAGAGCCAGGTGTAGAGGGATCGGGGGTTTGTCAGACTCTGTGATTCCCACTACGCTTAAGCCTTATAAAGCTACTTCACGTAAAATTTACCACCGCACATGGAAGGCCTACTTTCCATGGTGTGAGGTCTGGGGCTTTTCCCCACATTTGTATTTGGTGAGCAGAATTCTGACTTTTCTCCAGCGTGGGGTGGATCAGAGTTTAGCCCTGAGCACCATTAGAGGCCAGATTTCAGCTCTTTCAGCAGCCTTTGGCATCCAGTTCCCTAATGCGCACTTTTGTACAGGTGCTTCCACATATCGTCGCCCCCCCCCCATCCGTTCTTCGAACAGTTGTGCATGGGGAAACTTCCCGCCCGTCATGCCATATCCCAAATCTACAAGCAGTTGACATCCCCTTCTGCAGACCTCCCCTTACACTTCCTACAGAACTGGGAAATGGAGTTGCAGTACACTTTCATGGATCACCAAAGGGACACTATTCTGGCTATGGCTTTCTAATCATCTCTGGCTAGCAGATATCAGGAGTTGGGATACAAAATTCTAAAGCTTGGCTGCTGCATAAGATGAATAGTTCAATCCCAGACTTCTGTTGGAGATGTGGCACAACTTCGGGTACGATGTTGCATGTGTTCTGGACTTGCCCTGAAGTGAGACCCTTCTGGGAGCAGGTCCTGGGAATTGTTAAGACTCTGACAGGAGCGAACTTCAGGGAAGACCCAGCTGCATGTCTGCTCCACTTCACCCCACATTCGATCTCCAAATATCGCCATTCTTTGACACCATCTGTTGAATACTGCCAGAGCTTGTATACCCCTGACGTGGCAGGATACTCAGCTTCCTTCTGTCCAGCTATGGCTCTCTAGGGTTCAGCACATCTACTTGATGGAAGACCTAACAGCCTCTTTGAAAAATACGGAAGGTAAATTTAATGCCACCTGGGGTCCATGGTTGAGCTACAGGACTCCTCACAGTGCCCTCATCCCCTCTCTCAATTTTAAACAGGTACGACCTAATTCCTCGCCCATTCCTGATGCTCTCATGTGGGATCGCTCACTTACTGCCTGACGCACACTGCTACTGTTTTGCAAGGTCCCTGCTATGGCTTTCGGGTTCTGTCCTCTGATCTTTCTCTCATTTTCCCTTCCGCATCCTTTTCCTTTGACCTTGAAACAAATATGACCAAATATACCACTTTTAGAAAAGGGCTTTTTCTGGATCTCTGCAGTTCCTATTTCGAAACAGCAATGGTATGATTTAGATGGCTGTCTCATTTGTGATTATTTTACAAGCTTTAGATTTTATATTTCAATTGTGAACTTTATATCCTTACCACATTCTGTTAAATTGTATCAGTTAATAAAGGATTAAAAAAAAACGTTGAACTTTAAAGAAACAAGCTGCTTTGGAATTGGCCATTTGATCTCTGCTAGTGGAGCTCATTCTTAGCAGTACTGCTAAGAATGAGCTCCACTAGCTCATTATGCTGAGCCATTCTCACATGACCATGTAAGAAGATAGGGAAGTTGTGTTTGATGACCTAAGAGATAAAAGGTTAGAAAGCAAAGCAGAAATGCACTGCTTTGATTTTCCAAAATGTAATGCGTGTAACATGCAGCCATATGGCAGATGTAAATGTGCTCAAATTTGCATTTCCATCCATGGGTGCCAAGATCTGCTCTTATAGAAAAAAAGCCAAGATTTCTGTTGCTCTGCTGTGAACTTTAAAAATGAATCTCTCCACAATGCCTATAGATAGGGCTTGGTTTAAAGAACAACTATGGGTAAAATTTTATTAACCCTTGCAATGCATGGTGGCTAGTTATTGCCTGGGTTAAAAAAATAACAAAGATATACTTGCCTGATCCATCAAGCCGGCCAGCTGTGACAGCGCTCCCTCCTGCCTGTCTCCTCCTCTGTTGCAGCGATGGAATGACCCTCATTGTCCTTTATGTCCTATAAACTGTATAGAACATGATGATGCGGGGATCTTAAATGGCTGCAGTGGAGTGGTATAGAGGCTCCAGGGACCTGTCTAAGCGCAAGCTGGTTTGGAGGATCGGGTGAGTATAACTTTTTTTATTTTTGACCCTAGGCAGAAGAGCACATAACTCTTGCAGTGCGTGGGGTAGCCCCACTGCAGGAGTTAATAACATTTTTACCCAGACTTTTTAAAGTACTTTTACTGCTTAGAAAACATGCATACATGTATATCAACATGATTCCTTGTTGTTTCCTCGATCAGTGCTCGTAAGCATTGATGGAGGAGTCTGTTCTATTTCTTTCTGTTCAGGCCGTGGGGTAAATGAAAAAAATAGAACCATGTATACCCAACTTTAATTTATTTTGTTGAAAAATTAGCATACCAAGACATTTTGGACAATTTCATGCTCCCAACTTTGTGGGAACAGTTTGGGGATGGCCCCTTCCTGTTCCAACATGACTGCGCACCAGTGCACAAAGCAAGGTCCATAAAGACACGGATGAGCGAGTTTGGGGTGGAGGAACTTGACTGGCCTACACAGAGTCCTGACCTCAACCCGATAGAACACCTTTGGGATGAATTAGAGCGGAGACTGCGAGCCAGGCTATCTCGTCCAACATCAGTACCTGACCTCACAAATGCGCTTCTGGAAGAATGGTCAAACATTCCCATAGACACAGTCCTAAACCTTGTGGACGCCTTCCCAGAAGAGTTGAAGCTGTTATAGCTGCAAAGGGTGGGCCAACTCAAGATTGAACCTTACGGACTAAGACTGGGATACCATTAAAGTTCATGTGCGTGTAAAGGCAGGTGTCCCAATACTTTTGGCAATATAGTGTATGTCTTCAGCTCCCTTAAAGCAGAACTCCGAGTACACATTTTATTATCCCCTTTGGGCTACTCCTGCACTGCAAGGATTAACTGCTTATTTTTGTCTGGGTTAAAAAAAGTTATACGCCCCCCGATCCTCTAAACGGCTTGCTCTTGGACTGGTCCCTTCCACCTCGCTTTCTCTCTGCTGCAGTGATCTAAGAGTCATCACATTCTATACATAATGTATAGGAAGTTAGGATGCAGAGGGACATACCATCGCTGCAGGAGGGAGTGCTATGACAGCTGGCCAGCTCCGATCATCAGGCAGGTGAGTATAACTTTTTTTTTTAGTTAGACAAAACCGGAGATAGCTCCACTGCAAGGGTTAATAAAGTTTGTGCCTGGAATTCTGCTTTAAGCAAGACTGGATTCCAGGTGTCTTGCTGCACCTTTGAAGAGGATGGGGCTGCAAAAAAAAATATATATATTTTGCAGCTTTGAGTAGAGATGTCAGTGTGACTTAACACGTATTTTGTCTTTAAGCAAAGGGCCTGGTCGAGATTGGTGCACAGTGGATTCATGGACCGTCTCCAGAGAACCCAGTTTTCCAGCTGTCATCACAGTATAATCTTTTAGGTCCTGATGCCCTGCTTGAGGAGAACCAGAAAATGGATGTGGGAGGCCACCCTCCTGCCATCCCAGTTATCTACAGCAGCTCTGGAAAGGAAATCAGTCCTTCATCAGTGATGAATGTTTTGAATTTGTATTTTGAGTGGCTGGAGAAAGCTCGGAATTTTACAAAAGATACCTGCAGTCCAGACGCAAGTGTGGGAAGTTTCTTTCGCCAGGAGATTTTGCGCAGCTCAAAGGAATGGAATAAGGACATATATGAGCTGAATGTGGCACTTTTAAGGACATTTCTTAATATTGAGTGCTGTGTCAGCGGAACCCATACAATGGACTATGTAGCACTTTGCCCCTTTGGAGAGTATACAATGTTTCCAGGAGTGGATTGCACCTTTCCTAAGTAAGTACCTCAATGATGCAATATCATTTTAAAGTGGTAAGGTTTTCTAGGCAAGTATTTATTTTTGTTTTTAGAGATGTCCATTTTATGTTTAAAAAAATAAGCTTAAAGCCCATGGAGCAACAGTAGAGGGCTCCATTTCCTTCTTAAAGTTGATTTTTTTTTCTTCAGTGTTCTATACCTGAGAAGCACAATCTGGGAAACAATATATTTTTTGGGATCCTCAGACTATTAGTAACTATATTCGCTTGTTAATATTATGTTCAAAACACATTTTCGGTGTGTCCAGAATAATAGTTAACATGTTTGGTGTTCTAGAAAATGTTTAAGAAGAACTCCAGGAATTTTTTGTATTAACCCTTGCAGTGGGTTAAAGGAGAACTATGAAGTGAGTGAAAATCACTCAGCCTCATAGTTCGGCTCAATAGATCGGGAAGTGAGCGAACACATACCATCGCTCACTCACTTCTTGATCTTGTCCCTGCAGAGAGCCGTGACTGTCACTCACGGCTCCCTGCAGGGATTTACCCCCCCCCCCTTCCCTGACCGATCGTTAGGCGCTAACTGGTGGAACGGACAGGGGAGGAGGCGGTTACAGGTGTACAGCTGTCAATCATGCAGTTGGGTGGATCTCGACAGTAATGTCGGGATCCGTCCCGGCTGCGGCGGTCTCAGTATACCGTGAGCTGTAGCTCGCGGTATACTGAGCTTTGGGTCACGGGAGGACGCTAGTTTGTGTCCTCCCGTGACCCTTAGGAGAACTATGGAGAAAAGCACTGACCCCATAGTTCTCCTTTTAAGTGCTTGTTTGTGTATGGGTGCTAAAATAATAATCATGTCATGGTGCTCTTTCCAGCCTATCCCCTCCTTTTAAGCATTGTAATCTTCCTCAGCGTCCTCGCATCTATACACAGTGTATAGACATGATGATTTACTGGACCTTAAACTGCTACAGAGGAAGTTGAGGGGCATTGGAAGGACCGGTCTAAGAAGAAGCCGGCTTGGAGCTTTGGGTGAGTATATCTTTGTTATTTTTTAACCTAGACACAAACGAGCAGTGGACCCTAGCACTGCGGGGGGTAGCTTCACTACAAGGGTTTTCACACATTCACGTGCATTGCCTTATTGCAGCATATTCATTATGAATGAACTGTCAATGCATTGCAGTCGACCAAAAACACATATGACCCTATATTGTCAACGCAGCACATCTCCGTGCATGCCACGTTTAAATTGGCCACTGCTTTATATTTTATTATTTTTTATTTGAAGCATCTCACAATTGTATTTGACAACATAAAATATAGGCTCAGTGGGGACACTGTTAGGTTAGAAATATGAGAGCAATTGTTTGTTATTTTTGAGGGTGAACACTCCTGGACTGTATTTTTACTTTTGAAGCAAACCACTCCAGAACCAGCCATTTGTAGGCAGCCAGGCAGCACACTTCCTGTGCTGGCAGTCAGATATGTTTTATTGCGAGAAAACTTTTTAACTTTTTAGAAATGTGGACATAAACAAAAAGTAAGCCCCATAGTACAATGAGTATACAATCATATAATGACAAGTTCCATCTGTACAGAAAAGTATTTCCATTTTCATTGGTATATATGTTTGAGTGCTTGTGAGAGTCTATTAGACATGCCAGGGATTAAAGTAGTATTAAAGGCAGGGCATTTTTTACCTTGATGCATTCTCTGCATTAAGGTAAAAAATTCCCAGTAACTTTCTGTGTCCACCGTCCTGTGTCCACTTCCATAGGCTCCTTCTGCCATCAATCAACCTGTTGGGCGGAGAAGAGGGGCGTGGCCTGCCGCAGGGCTGTGTGTCTATGGATGCACACATCTACTGCAGGTACGGCCGGGAATGCGCTTGCACGGATGCCTCCACAGCAGCCGCTTAGCTAATGACGGCGCCCGTAGAGTGGGGTAGAGCGATGCACTAGAGAACGAGGAATATAAAACTTTTTTTTTTTTTTAAAGAACAAAGGATATGCATCCCCTTTGGCTTCCTATGCCTATAAATAAAAACAAGTGAATCCTAAAGTCACTCTCTAAAATCTCAAGACAAAGTTACTGCACTAAAAAAAAATTAAAAATATTACACCTTATACATAAACAATAAAGTGCCTAGTGATTGTCCCAACACAGTATGTGACCTCCCCTATACTTAAATTCAATACAATCTCAAAACTGCATGTGCAATGTGTCGTGGTCCAGATCACATGTGCAACTCCACAAATTAGTCTCTCTCTAAAAAAAAAAAAAAAGTCTCTTTAACCACTTGAAGTCCGATGTGTTAAACCCCCTTCTTGTCCAGGTCATTTTCCAGTATTCAGCACTGCGGTACTTTGACTGACATTTATTCCGTCATGCAACGCTGTACTGAAATTAATTTTATACCATTTTAGGAACACACAGAGCTTTCTGTTGGTGGTATTTAATCAACACTGGGATTTTTATTTTTTACCATATTAAGGAAAAATGACCGAAATTAAAAAAAAAAACTGTGTTCCCTATATTAAATTAAAAACCATTTATTATTACCCAATTTTTTGGTAAAATATAAAAGCCGGGGTCACGTCGGGTAAAAAGACACCAAACATCTCAAGCCTTAAAATTGGGCACGCGAAACCTCACAAAACTACAATACCCAAAATTGGCCACAGGCAACGCTTTAAAAGCTTTTACCACTCATCAGTTTAGTGTTATCAGTGATTGATGGCCCTAAAATTATTGCTCTTACTCTGACGTTCGTGGCGATATGTAACGTGTAGCGCAATTGTCATTTCCGCGCCCTGGCGCATCGAACACGTACGTTTAGATGTGCGTAAACGTGATGGGGACTTAAAAAATGTTTTTGGTTTTTTTTGTGACTTTTTTATTTTATTTTTTATACACTTATTGTTATTGCTATCACATAGGGGGATAGCAATCCCCCTATATAATAGCAAAGCCACACTGACAGGTCCTCTTTATGGAGACATTAGGGGTCTCAAAGACCCCTAATGTCACCTGGGGACCCCAAAAGAAGCTGATGAAGCAGAGATCTGCTTTATCAGCTTCTTCTCTCTGGCAATAGCAGCCAGATGACTGACAGGTGAATGCGGAAGTGATGTATTACACATCACTTCTGCATTCACAGCACAGAGGGAGATCAGCAAGGAGGAAGATGCTGATCTCCCTCCCATCTTACCTCCTGAGCCGGTCCCAGGCCGCAGATGGGCTAGCAGATTCCGGGATTGAAGGTGAGGGGTCAGGAGGGGGCGGCACTCGACGGGGCGGAGGGAGGGCGAGCAAAACACAACATACAACCGATCGGCGGCTATAGAGCCGCCGATCGGTTGTATGTCAAACAGCCGGTAACGGCTGTAAAGAACGGACGGGTTTTTTCTGCCAGTGCGCGCAGGAAAAAAAAGCTGTCTAATTACGGCAACCCGCCCACAGGACTTTGCCGTCCGTCCGTTTTTTCACAACTGGCGGACGGCAAGCGGTTAAGAAGTTATGTCAGCAGTATATAAACTGCAATTGTTCAACATTCCAAAAAGGTATTTCTTAGTGTGAAATCCTTAGTGTTTCTGTGCAATCAATACACTCACCAGACTCCTTTGACCACTATTAAATGGTCAAACTGCACTCAGATTACAATCCTTAGCCAGCCACTCTCCCAAGAAAGCCGATGGCAACCTCCTTTTGTAGTCAATATCTCCTTTCAGTTTGCTGGGTTTTTAGAAACTGTTGGTCGTTTCAAGTTGTTCCAATTCCTGTCAATTCACCTTCTAAATGGCCAATATAAACCTCCTGCGCACATTTCTCCTTGTAATTCATTCAGTGCCCCATGGAAAAAAATGTAGACGCTACATAGTGTGAAATACTTAAAAACTTTTAATCATAGATTCTTTAAAAACTTACATTCAAGGCTTAATAGGCAGGGCTGTATAATTCCTTCACTGGCATATAGCTTCTCTCCCAGTGATCAGCGTGATGAGATCAGCATGTTAACTCCTCCTTGACATGCTGATGAGAGAGAGGCTCCCTCCAGGGAACATTTGGGGCAATCTTTAAGGTATGGACTCGGGGATTTTATTTTGTAAAAGAAATCAAAAGCATAGTATGCTTTGTGAACAGGGCTTGAAAAATTTGACGGTGTCTCACCAGTCAGTCCAAAATTTCACCAGTCAGCATGACCGGACTATAGCCTTGCAATTTATGTTAAAAAAATTTGGGGACAGATAGAGCTTTCTTTTGTGTGGGGGGTTATTTTTTTTTTTTTTTACTATATAATGAAAAAGTACCATAAATGTAAAAATTAAAAAAAAAACAAGAAAAGTTTCCCTACGTTAGGTTATAAAACATTTATTCTTACCCATATTTTTAGTAAAACATAAAATTCGGGCTCACGTCGGGTAAATAGACACCAAACATGTCATGCCCTAAAATTGCATGCGCCCGCGAAAAACGCCCATAGGCGACGATTAAAATGCTTTTACTGCTCATCAGTTTAGTGTTATCAGTGATTAATGGCCCTAGAATTATTGCTCTCACTCCGACGTTTGCGGCGATATGTAACATGTGCGACACAATAGGCGCAATCGTCGTTTTCGTTTTTAATTTTTTTTATGCTTTATTTGTTTTTTTTTATGATTCTTTAATTTTTATATTACATTTTTTTTTAACACACAACTTTATTGCTATTACATGGGGGGCTAAGAAGCCCCCTATGGGATAGCCAATTTACATGACAGGTCCTCTTAATGGAGACATCAGGGGTCTCCAAGACCCCTAATGTCACCTAGGGACCCCCAGAGAAGCTGATGAAGCAGAGATCGGCTTCATCAGCTTCTCTAGCTGGAGAGTGACACTGAATGCAGGAAGTAATGTAATATACATCACTTCCTGCATTCGGGGACTGTATAATATCCCCGTTAAGGATGGGAGGTGTAGCTCAGCTACGGAATCCCCATTCCTAGTCACTTCACACAATTTCCTATGCCTGCTTATTTGTATGCAGATGGCAGGGGCAGCAGAGTTGGTTTTAATTCTTTTTTTTTTTACTTTGTCACTTATTTTTTTTAATTTTTATATATTTTATTAT
>NW_017306993.1:473810-488481 GCF_000935625.1 Nanorana parkeri
TCACCAGTCAGCATGACCGGACTATAGCCTTGCAATTTATGTTAAAAAAATTTGGGGACAGATAGAGCTTTCTTTTGTGACCCCACGGGGGGTTATTTTATTTTATTTGTTTTACTATATAATGAAAAAGTACCATAAATGTAAAAAAAAGAAAACAAGAAAAGTTTCCCTACGTTATGTTATAAAACATTTATTCTTACCCATAATTTTAGTAAAACATAAAATTCGGGGTCACGTCGGGTAAATAGACACCAAACATGTCAAGCCCTAAAATTGCATGCGCCCGCGAAAAACGCCCATAGGCGACGATTAAAATGCTTTTACTGCTCATCAGTTTAGTGTTATCAGTGATTAATGGCCCTAGAATTATTGCTCTCACTCCGACGTTTGCGGCGATATGTAACATGTGCGACACAATAGGCGCAATCGTCGTTTTCGTTTTTAATTTTTTTTATGCTTTATTTGTTTTTTTTTATGATTCTTTAATTTTTATATTACATTTTTTTTTAACACACAACTTTATTGCTATTACATGGGGGGCTAAGAAGCCCCCTATGGGATAGCCAATTTACATGACAGGTCCTCTTAATGATTATTTTTTTATAACTTTGTAAAAAAAATGTTTTATTATTTTTTACTTTTTTATTCCTATCACATATGGTGTTAAAATCCTATATGTGATAGTTTGGAGGTGACAGGTTCTCTTTCCCTCCAACACAGAACTGATGTTCTGTGTAGTTCCTGACAGCCGAGACAGGTGGCGCTGTGATTACAGCGCCACGGTCTTAGTGATAGCACAGAGCAGACGGAGAAAGGAAGTTCTTCGCCTGCTCTGCGGGCTCTATGGTGAGCTCCCGTGCCGTGGTGACGGGTGTACCAGAGGAGCGTGGGGCCCCGAAAACCACGGTGCCGGGGATCGGACAGGATCGCTGATTCTCGCTTCATACAAGTGATCTGATTAGATCACTTGTATGAAAACGAGCGCCGGCTCCACAATATACATTTAGCTCTGCTTGTCCGGAGCAGGGCTGAATGTATTTTAAAACTACTCGCCCGGCGCCCGAAACTGCCTGTCCCGGGCGTCGGGCGATAGGAATTCCACACCCCTGGTGCAGTATATCCGTCAGGCCCCGGGGCTTTGCCATTGGACAAAGAAGCTATAGTATGCAAGATTTCGGACTCCGATATAGCTACATTAAGGGAGGATATTTGAGATTCTAAGAGAGTGGGGACGGTGTCAAAAGGGAATGTAGAGTGATCTTTTGGTGAAGTTTGGGAAGTGTATCATGATTGGTAGAAAGAGTGTAGAAGAGCGTTTCTTTGTTTAGGGTCGCTAACTTTGTGTCCCTGAGGGGTTCTTAGACAGTGAATTGGGTGGGGATATTGGCGTGTTTTAACTAAGTTGGCAAGTAATTTACCACATTTGTTACCATCCTTATGGAACTTCAATTCCCAGATAGACTTGGTATAAAGATCATAGCGGTGTAGCAGGACTTCATATTCCCCCTTCGGCTTGGTCCAGAGTGACATGTGTTCTCGCGTAGGGTTAGCTTCAAAAGCTGAGTAAGCTTGGCTTAAAGTGAAACTACCTTTTGAATGGAGTATGATCGCCTGCCTTCGTTTGACACCAACATAGGCAATTATCCTTCCCCGTAGATAGGCTTTACCAGCTTCCCAGAATAGTGTAGGGGAAACGCACAGGGTGTTATTAGTGGCTTCATAGTCCTGCCACGCAGCTAATACAGCTTCCCTAAAATGAACAATTTCCAGAAGATGGGAGGGGAAACCCCATATGTGTGCGTCCCCTCTAGGTAGACGTTTGTGTAAATGAACAACTACGGGAGCATGGTCAAAAATAATCAGATCGTGGATAAGTGCCTGTTGGGCAAAGGAAAGCCGTCATTGGGAGCAGAAAATATAATCCAAGTGGGAGAGAGAGGCGTGCACCGATGAGCAATGAGTATATTCCCTGCCTTCTGGGTTTTGTAATCTCCAAACATCAAAAATATTAAGATCAGATTGGAGTTGGGCTAATTGTGAGGGTGAGGATGGGGTCAAACATCTAGTCAATGATTTAGAGGAAGCTCGATCCTCGTCCTCAGAGAGTACCGAATTCATATCTCCCCTTCAAAAAAAAACTTTAAAGGTTTAATGTCACTTCAAGGTCCCATCCACAATGGGGATCACAGTGGGTTTGATCATACATATCATCAGAGTCAGATATGCACACTGCGCAATGAACCATCAGTATGGATTCGGAGGGTGAGCAGAACCCTTTATGGATAGTTTCATTGTAACAAACGGTCATTAAACCATGTATCATGCTACTGTGGGTGAGTTTAGCCACAGTGTCCTTTAAAAAAAATCAATTTAACAATATTTAATTAGGTGAACTAGGCATAGTCATTATTTGGTACATACTGACACTGCTCTGGGCATTCCCTTTTAAAATAAAAAAAAAAAGAGATTGAGGCCACAGAGTCCTAAATCCCTTTTTCTGCAACCCCTGTTATGAATGAATAGGAAACCTCTATACTGAGCTGCTCCTGTCCATTCATAAGGGGATAGTATCAGTTACTATGTCCACAATTATGAATGTACAGGAAGTGATGTAGACCACTTCCTGTTCATTTACATCTGGGGACACAGTAGGCTTACTGTGTCCTCAGTTATATACCAACACTTAGTGAGCAGTACTGATCACTGATTGTTTGGGCTTTGCTCTCCATCCTGAGAGCTTCGACCACAGGATACTGAGCTCTCCTCCCACACTGCCTGCTCGCCCTCCTGACAGCTGTTTCCTCCCCGCACTGCAATGCTGGGACCCGGAAGCTGGATCAATTCTGTGTCCACTCCAATTCCCGCAGCCTCTGCCGACACAGGCAACGCCCAGCAGGGAGGAGAGTAGCTGGGGATGCATCACATTTTCGGCCATTTTGGTACTATCGGCATTTTTCCCATAGTACCATTTTCGACCGAAAAGGTTCAGTGGTCGAAATTTCGGTACAACCCTAGAGATTTTCTTTCACTCCACTTCCTGTGCTTTAGAATCAATAGGAAGTGAGAGGATATCTTTGTGGTGAGAAGGATATTCTGTCTGAGACAGTTGTCACAGGAACAAGTGTCCCCATATAGGGATCCTCTAATCCTGTTCTGGTTGCAGCTGAAATTTTGGATTTACCCTCAGTTTCCTTCCCAGTGACATTGGTGATCAGGACAGTTAGAAAGAGTAAATCTTCTCACAGGCTGCAGTAAAAACCTGACTGTGGTTCTAACGCCTTGCTACTCTATCCAAATCTAAATACAAATGTTGCCTTTAGTTATACTGTACAGCAAGCTTGCAGAGCATGTAAAGTCTGTGAACTGACATTTAAATGCAAAATCAGATAAATGCATGTAGCCTCCAAGGACAACTGAAACCTAGTGCCCTATGCTCTCTAAATAGTTTCCACTATAGAAGGTGCTTTGGCCCTGTCTGTCCCAAATGCTTTGCTCAATGTTGGTCAGTGAGGCCACACATCGTAATGGGCCACTAAAAAGGCATGGAGATCAGAAGAGATGGGTGCTGGTTTCCAAACTAAACGTGGTATTTGGGAAACAGAGAACTTTAGGCTTGGAGATTCCTGCTGTGCACTAATGGTTAAGCTACATGCAAGTATCTGGAAGTACCTTATGTTACAGCTAAGTAGCAGATTTCTGACCGTCCAATCACTGTAGGTACACTTTAAAATTTAAGTAGTAAGCAGCTGGGTTACCAAGTACTTGATACTAGTAGGAATATAAAATATGAGAAAGACCATACCTTTAGTAAACAATATCTTAGTATGTAGCCAAAACAAATAACATTTTCAACAGATTCTGGTAAAAGAAGTACTCAGGGCATATGAAATCTTAACCCTTGCAGTGGGGCTACCACCCCACTGCAAGGGTTAAGTGCTTGTGTTGTCTATGGAGCTAAAATAACAAAGATATACTCACCCGAACCTCGAGCCTGTCTGGCTGCTAGACTGGTCCCTGCAGCCTTCCTCCCCCGAGTCGGCAGTGTAATGTTCTTTGGCGTCATTTTAGCTCCCTAGACAACATAAACACGTAACCCTTGCAGTTTTTATATGTCCGAAGTTCTTTAAAAAAAAAACCTTGTGTTGGAAATGATTTGACATAAATTTCTTACTATGTATGAGTAAAAATATATAAAATAATTGTTGTAATATAATATTTTGAGTTTATGACCAGGGTGAATGCCCTAATGTATGTTTTCAGTAGCATATTAGTTAGGAAAGCTGTATGGCAGATAACATTTGGCAGATTTTCACACTTGCATCTTTTTTTTGTAATTACAGAGGCTACGAAAGTCTTGTGAATCGGATTAAAGCAAATATACCAAATGACACTGTAATACTGAACAAAGCTGTGGAGAGAATTAACTGGGATGGTTCCTTCCAGGGCAATGACTCTCATATCTATCCCGTGCAAGTACAGTGTGAGGATGGAGACACATTTCTGGCAGACCATGTCATTGTCACTCTCCCGTTAGGTAACACTCGTTAGCACTCGTTATGTGGTGTGGTAAATGCACTATATGCTGCAATATATCTTACACATTTGGTGCCTTACACAAAGACTATAAACATGATGTGTTATATATATTTAAATGTCATATATTTTTATTATGCTTTTTAAGGTACAAATGAGAAGCAGCGCCCATTACATAATATTGCATTATAGAGTATAGAATTAATGCAAAGGAGTTCAAACCATCAGTATGAACATAAAACATCTAAAGTTGTACCCAAAGTTCCTCTTGGTTTGTGGTGGGGATTACAGTCATATAGAGGCATAAAACGAGAGGGGGGAATTTTTAAATGATTGTAGCTTTAGATTGTTGTGGTGTATCTTGAGGCTCATCTATTACAAAGTATACCACTTATGGTTTAGAAAGGTTTTAAAGCAGTATTCCCTAAAGTGTAAATTAAATTGTATGATAAAGGTTATAAAGGAACTAACAGGCAACGGTGTAGGGGAAACACCTAACCCTTAAAATATCTCACAAATAAAACAATAATACATCGCACATTACAATTACTCCAAGTGGCATAACAATAGCCATAGCAGCCCATGCGGCTGCTATGGGGCCTGGGATAGAAGGTGGCCCCTTTAGGGGGCTGATTAGGATTAGTTTCCGGTATAGAAGGGCCGAAGTCAGACTAGTCACCTGTCCCCCTCTGTACAGTAAAAAGCATTTGCTTTTCTTTTTTAAGCTGGCCATACACTGTTATATTTTTTTAGTTCAGCCCGTGGACTGAATAAAAAAATAGAACAGATTCCTCCATCCACACTATACACCGTGGATGAATGAATGTCCTCGTGTGTCCTTTGTATTCTAACAGCAGCTGGAATGCCGCTCTCAGAATACATAAACAGTGACGGCAGCTGATAGGCTGCCGTCACCGTTTTCCCAAAGATTTTCCATCTGGCTCCTTCGATTTTCTATTTGAAGGATGCTGAAGGGAATGGTGTCGACAGGGACACCATTCCCTGGTTCATCAAGAACCTTCCAAAATTCGCACAGTGTATGGCATGGGTAGGCAAAACTCCAGCCCTCCAGCAGTTGTGGAACTACAAATCCTATGAGGCATTGCAAGATTCTCAGAGCCACAGGAATGACTCCCAGGGACAGATGCATGATGGGATTTGTATTTTCACTACAGCTATGGAGCCAGACTTTGCCTACCCCTGGTGTATAGCCAGCTTTAGCAGAGTATATCTGTAAAAAATAAGTCAAGGCAACTGGACTTGCTGTATTTTTCTTGAAGATGTTTCACTGGTCATCCAACCCGTTTTCTCAATTCAGAATGACTTGTACAAAAATTTGCTGTGAAAAAAGGTGCCCATACACTGCACGATTCTCGTACGAGAATCGCGGGAAATCCCGCGATCGTACGAGAATCGTGCAGTGTATGGAAGGCGTGTGACTGTTTCTACTGTACGGTCGCACGTCTTCCGTCGAACCAGCAGGCTAGAAAACCCGCCGGGAATCGTACGATTCTCGGCGAGTGAGTGGCCTGCTGGTTCGACAACTGACGAACGGGCCGGTGTGCGCACGCGCACAATGCCCGTTTGCCGTCCTCGCAAGCACGCCCCTCATTGCAGTCATCGCAAGCCCGCCCATCAAGGGGGCGGGCTTGCGATGATCGCAAGTACGATCTGCCTGTCCAAGATGGGCAGATCGTACGTTTTTTTAAGTACTTTACAACCATCACAAGACTAAGGTCTTGCGATGGTTGTACAGTGTATGGCCACCTTAAATGTGGTGAATGTTTCTCCAACCCACATAATCTGTCAATCGCAACCAGGTGGTGATTGCATTTGCATAATTGGAGCTAGGAGGTGTTATTACCTGCCCAGAGAGAGGTGTTAAAATAGCATTGTATGTGGCAGACAATAGATGTCTCACCCGCATTTGACCGTGCTAAAAAGCGCTTCTCGTTGGTCAGCTCGGTCACCTGACTGCGCTGACCAACGACTGCTTGCAATTTCCAAGTGAAATTCAGAATCTATAGCGCAGGGCTGCAATAGACGGCAATATGAGGTACATATAGCTCACCCATACCGGCAGGGGGAAGGACCATTCACCAAAAAGTAAGTATAGCGGGGAAGCAGAGGGGGCCAGATTTAAGCAGGTAATTCCATTTTAACAAATTACTTTGGAAAGTGAATTTGTCCTTTAATTGTGCGTGCTGGAGAGTACTGCTGCCCCACTACCACAATATAGCACACAGTAGAATGAGGGCAGTCATACACAATGCCCTGTGCATGCGTTTATTTGCACGCAGATGCGTGGTTGGTTTTTATATTAATTTGTTTTGGGGTTTTTTACCTTTTTTAGCACTTTAAAAAAATATATTTTATTGTTTTATCACTTTTTTTTTATTCTTTTTTTTCACTTAACATTATTGATATCACACAGGGGCTAACAAGCCCCTATGTCGGGGTCAGCAACCTTAAACACTCAAAGAGCCATTTGGACCTGTTCCCCACAAAAAAGAAAACACCGGGAGCCACAAAACCCTTTTGACATCTAAAATGAAGATAACACTGCATATATCGTTTTTTACCTTTTATGCTATGTATAGCATGTACATAAGTATATGTGGGCTTAGTAACACACTGGACTCTGGGCTTAGTAACGCACTGGAATCTGGACTTACCTGAGACACCACAGAGCCCACCTGAGAGTGACCCTGCAGAGCACACCATAGATCCTGCACAGCCCATCTGAGACGCTCTATGATGGGCTCTGCAAGGCCTCAGGTGGGCTGGTCGCTGGCGTCTCTTTCCCTGTACCTCCTCCCAACTCCTCTTACCTGCTGCTGCTGGGGCCCGGCCTCCTCCAGCCCCTCCCCGTCACCTCTGCCATGCTGCCCCTGGTAGAGCTGATACTCATGTAAGAGGCCCCCCAGGCTGCCCACACCCCTCACATGGGTACCGTGGGCACCAATAGGTGAAGCATTCCAACGCTTTCTCAGCTGTTCCAGGGCAGATCGGCATCGCATGTCCAGAAGACCTGATCTGCCCTGGAACAGCTGTTCGGTCCTGAAATGTCACTTCTATCTGATTTTGTGAGTGGGGTGGAATGTAAGATTGCACTCACAAAGCCGGATAGAAGTGACATTTCAGGACCGAACAGCTGTTCCAGGGCAGATCAGTTCTCCTGCACATACGATTTGCAATGCCGATCTGCCCTGAACAGCTGAGAAAGCGTTGGAATGCTTGACCTATTGGCGGTCACACATTCCACCGCCAAAAAACTGGGCGGGATTACATTGAAATGTGTGACCACGTCACCGGTCACACATTCCAACCTGGTCACAAACTTTGATAGAACAGCAGCCCTGTCCAATCATTTAATCAGAGAAATAGATTATAATGTTCCCCATTATAATCCATTTTTCTAATTAAATGAAATAACAGCACACAGTGTGCAGTTACACCCGTTATGCCCTAACCCTGCCCCGCCCCCCTGCTCCTCATTCTGACTCACCTGCCAAGCCTCACAGCCACCATCCCAGCCAGACGGCCCTGCACTGCAGGGGGCGGGGCATGTGGCACGCACTTATCCTCTCCCGCTGCCTGTTACTAGAGACGCGGCCAGGAGAGGAGGTGAGTCAAAGGACCCGCCCCCTTGCCGCAGCACTGGGATGAAAGAGCCACATGCGGCTCCGGAGCCGCAGGTTGCTGACCCCTGCCTATGTGATATAATTTGGAGGTGACAGGCTCTCTTTATGAGCCATAAACAAAAACTAAGCGATTCCCCAGAGGTAATCAGTTCATCCATGCATTAAAGGGCGTCCCTTGCGGGGCATACCAATCTCAAATCACGAAAGGTCTGTAACTAGGCATATCATCAAAAAGAACAAGAAGCGGTCGCAGGCACTACCCTGTGCGCTGACCAAAGAAGTTACTTCAGACCATATATAAAAAATATTGATACTTTATTTAAGATATAAACTAAACATAGAAAAATATTGCACCATCTCCCAAAACCACTTAAAAAATTGGCAACGTAATTTCATTCATGTGCAAAACATTCATTCTCAATTTGGTCAGCGCACAGGGTAGTGCCTGCGACTGCTTCTTGTTCTTTTCTCTCGCATTGTGCTGCATCTTCTGTACTAGTCTGTTTGTGACAGCTGACACGGGAAACCCTGTGAATATAGCGCTTCCTGTGTCACTGATCGCAGAGCGGAGAACGGAGGTTCTGCTCCCTGCTCTCCATCCTGAACTGCTTTGCCATAGTCCTGAGTCCTGCAGAAGAGCGGGGAGCCCTAAAACCACCCCTGGGAGGGGCGGACCTTGGGGGGAGGGGCCAGTGTGGGGGAAATGGACAAGCAGACTGCTATACAAGTGATCTGGACAGATTGCTTGTACAAGCATTCTGAACCTATTTAAAGATTAAAAGGCCGGCATTGGCGCTATGTATCGGGGCATTTTCACGAGTTCAAGAACTCATGAAAATGCCCTATATCGGCCCCAATACTAGTATCGGTATCGGGACATCCAAGTTAAAACCTTATAGGAGGGTTGAGGTTTGTGGTTCCACAAAAAAGTTTAATGAAGCTAGAGTTTAAAAAATATATAATCCCACCAGCGCCAGATTTATCACATCCTTAGAATTACAGGAACAGCATGTTCTATCAAAGTTTGTGACTGCGTTAGAATGTGTGACCAGTGACGTGGTCACACATTTTAACCCAATCCTGCCCAGTTTTTCGGTGGTGGAATGTGTGACTGGTCACACATTTTAACGTGATCCCACCCACTTTTTCGGCAGTGGAATATGTGACCGGCAAAAGGTGAAGAATTCCAGAGCTTTTTCAGCTGTTCCAGGGCAGATCGGCATCACAGATGGTATGTGCAGGAGAACTGATCTGTCCTGTCTTTGTGACTGCGATCTCACATTCCACAGAGTTGGATAGAAGTGAAATTTCAGGACCGATCAGCTGTTCCAGAGCAGATCGGTTCTCCTGCACATACGATCTGCGATGCCGATCTGCCCTGGAACAGCTGACAAAGTGTTGGAATTCTTCACCTTTTGCCGGTCACATATTCCACCGCCGAAAAAGTGGGCGTAATTACTTTAAAATGTGTGACCACATGACCAGTCACATTCCAACCCAGTCACAATCTTTGATAGAACACAGCGACCTTCCACAAGTCGACAGCACCTTAACAGTCATGGTAACTGGATATATAGTAAACAGAGAACACAAACACAGTGCACCTCCCTTGTGTAGAAGTCTTTTTTTTTGTTAAAAAATAAAAAGGCAAGAAATATACTCACAAACCAGCTGTCAATAGAGAGCCTTGATAGGAGAAGGCTCGTCAGCGATGCGAAAACATCAGAACAGCCACAGCATGAACTATGCAGACCGGAGAACAGACCCTTCGAACTGAATGTCCGCTTTGGTTAACGCGTTTCTGAGGACATGCCCCCTTCGTCAGAAACTTGCAACCCTCTCCCCCTGGATGTTAGATATGTTGGAAAATGTCCAATCAGAGAGAGCCAGTGACAGGTCTCATGGTTCAGCCGGCCAATAAGAATATCCCCTTAGATGTCACGTAACCGCCATCTAACTGACTGTCTAATTTGAACTGAGGGGGCGGCTGGGTAATCCTGTCAAACCAGCATGTACAAGCGGACAGTCTATAGCCCCACCCCTCAACCAATCAGAGGGCAAGGGCAGAGCCTTTGCCCTCGATTGCTGTCACAGTATCCTAGCCAGCTATTTTTTATAGCACAGCTAGGAACTTGAAGCCCAGCATCTATGGAAACACGGGAAGGGGAGAGGGCTGCGGAATACACAAGTTTGCATTAGGGTTGAAGATTAAGTGTGTGCAAGAACATTAATCATTTCATCATCATATAAAATATAATTATGCTTAATATTATTAGTGCTACCATAACTTTTACCCCCAGCACTGCTCCCTCATAGTGTACTGACTATGCTGACAACTCTCCTGCTTTCTGTCCTAGATGCATACTTTATGTTAAAATCAATGACGCGTATTGTCACAATTGACACTGCCAGCCACTACCGAGAGGGTTAGCCCAACCCTGATCAGATATGTTTTCCTGTGTATATGGTAATGCTATGCTTTAAGTTTCATTTGAATGTACCTTTTAATATCCATAGAAAAAAAATAAACAAATGCAAGAATATTTGAAACAGTCTACATCAGGGGTGCCCATTAGGTCGATCGCGATCTACCAGTGGATCGCAAAGCGATCCCTGGTAGATCGCGATGTCCTGTCCTCCTGCCGTGGGGCTTCTGTGGATCCCCGAGAAGTGAACGAACTGCGGCGGGGGGCGGAGCAGCTATCACAGCAACACGCCGAGCGGTGAGGAGAGAGAGAGAGAGAGAGAGAGAGCCACTCGGCCTGGATCTGACAGCCGGCGGCTCTCTCTCTCCTCACTGCACATGCTGCTGTGGCAGTGGCTCCGTCTGAATGCCCCAACAAACCGCCCCCCCCCGCGGCTGAAGTGCTTTCCTCACTTCTCCTCGGATCCTCCTCTGCCTGGGAGAGCAGTGGAGATCCAGAGGAGAAGCTGAGCCCCTCTGTGTGAGTGGCTGAGCGGCAGAGGATCGGTACATATCAATGATATGTACCAATCCTCTGTGCAGGACAAACACTGGAGCGATCAGCTGATCACTCCAGTGTTTGTAAATAACTGGGGACACATAGTACTATGTGTCCCCAGTTATGAATGAACAGGATGTGATTTACATCACTTCCTATTCATTCATGAAATTCTCAATGGGGAGTATCACTCTGTACAGAGGCTCCTCCCCATTCAGAAACTGCTTGATAGTAAATAGTTTCTGGATGAATGGGAAGCCTCTGTGCTTTCCATTCATTTAGAACAGAGGCTGCAGAAAAAGAGTTTGAGGACTTTGTCCTCAATTTCTTTTTCTATTTTAAAGGGAAATATCAGGGGGCTGTTTAGACCCCCAATATTTCCCTGAAGCCCCTAAAAGTAAAGTAGAAAAATGAAATTTAAAACATTTAAATTAAATAAATAATAAAAAATACATTAAAAATAGTAAAAAAATGTGATGTCACACGCCTGTTTGTGGGGCACATTTTTTTCTTGCCTCGGGCGCAAAAGGAGCAAGCTACGGCTATGCTCCCGCGGTGCTCGTGTGGGTGCCGGCTGAATGTGTTAGACGCCGCAGACAGAAAGGGGCAGGACACCTCTCCCCGTGTGCAACATCGGCCACGTTCGGCCATATGATCAACGGGGAGGACAGGACGCCGGCGCCTCTAGAACGCACTGGAATGCAAGCTGGCCAACTCCCTGCGTTCAGGGGCAGGAGCGGGCGTAGGGTTGTATTGAAGTCAATGGCACCGCAGCCATGCCCCCCGTGTGCTCGCCTGCCTGCATACCGGTCCAGGGCAATCTGCAAAAATAGTGCTTGCAGCATTTTTGCAGATCGCATTGGACTAGAACGCAGGCACTAATGTGCCTGCGTTCCAGGTGCGGGCGATCGCACTGCGGGTGAGGGGCGTGGCTGCGATTCCATTGACTTCAATGCACCGCCATGCTCCCTCCCCCCCTGAATGCAGGTGTTTTTTCGTTGGTAGATCTCATTGAGCTTGTCATTTGAAAAGTAGATCTCCGAACTAAAAATTGTGGGCGCCCCTGGTCTACATGATATTCGATTGACATGGCAGATTGAACCAGGAACCATCTTATGATTTTTATTTCAGGATTCCTAAAAAAGCATGCAGATGATTTCCTTAACCCCCCTTTGCCTCCAAGCAAGATTCAGGCAATAAAGAAATTGGGATTTGGAACCATGAACAAGATCTTGCTGGAATTTGAAAAGCCCTTCTGGGATACAAACTCCTCATATATTCAGCTGGTGTGGGAAGGTGAATCTGCTCTTACAGATCCCCAGAAAGACTTAAAGAAGAACTGGATGAAAAAACTGTCTGGATTTGTGGTGCTGGAGCCACCAGGACAGTAAGTGAGACACAGCCCTTGATGGCCATAAATCTTATTTAATGTTATAAATAATTTACATTCTATGCATTTTGGATTTAATTATTGAGGCAGGGTGGATTTTTTACTCAGATCCTGCATTTTGTCACCAGACTTGGCCATGTTCTATGTGGATTCATAGCTGGCGAGGAGGCTGAATATATGGAGAGCTTATCAGATGAAGAGGTCCTGTCCTCAATGACATCTCTTCTGAGACAGTTCACAGGTAAAGAAAATTATTACTTTCTTGCCCTGATCAAATGGTTCCTGGGGGAATAACAATGGTGCATATTCGCTCTGTTATTTTATTTTGATTTGCCTTTGTATTACAGTGTAATAACACAGATGTAACACAGATAATAGTGATGTACATTTTCAAGCAAATAAACATATAGTAAAACAAAACCTCTTTAGTAAGGAAAAGAGGGGGTTAAAGGGGAAAAAAGAGATGTGGGCCAGGAGTGCCCATATTTTACTTCCACAGTTAATAGAAGCTAGCTATTGTCCCAAGAGGAGCAGAGTTTCCAGCAGTTCTTTGTTAGTCCTCGGATGTTCTGTTAATTGGTCCCCAGGAGAAAGCAGAGCCTCATACTAAAGAGAAGATGTGAGAGACAGTTATCGGTCTAATTTGGTCCATTTTAACAAACCACACCACAGTAAAGCTTTTTTTTGTTTAAAGAAGGTATTCAGAATTCTAATCCCATCACATATCCCAAAAATAAGAGCATTATTCCTCATTTCAGAACAGTGGGCAGGGCCATGCAAACCATTGCTTTTATGCCCCATAAGTCCAATCCACATCCAGAACCACTAGTGTGTAGTGCAAATATAGCCTAATATAATAAAGCCATTTATTCCAAACTGCATGCAGCTGTTTGGGCCTTTTGACCATTCTCATTGCAGTATATAGAAACCGTGGCTTCTATGAAGTAAGACTTGGGAACAAACAAGACAGTATGTCTTGAGGAGGTAGCTGTGTGGGGATGAATGAGGAGGTAGCTGTGTGGGGATGAATTGTTGGCACACTGTATTGACATTGTATGCCTTGAGGAGGTAGCTGTGTGGGGATGAATGAGGAGGTAGCTGTGTGGGGATGAATTGTTTGAGAACGTGATGTTTCAGTGGTTAGTTTGAGGTGGGATAGGCTTCCCTGAAGAGATAAGTCTTAAGGGATCACCTAAAGGCAGTCAGAGTGGGAGATAGATGAACAGGTTGGGGTAAAGAGCTCCAGAGGATGGGAGAGACCCTAGAGAAGTCATGGAGGCAAGCATGGGAGGAGTTGACAAGGAGCTTGAAAGCAGGAGGTCTTTGGAAGAGCGGAGGGGATGGGTATAGTGATACTTTGAGACAAGGTTTGAGATATAGCCAGGGGTGGAGTTTTGTACATGGCTTTGTAAGTGGTTGTTAATATTTTAAATTTTATCCTTTGGGCTATAGGAAGCCAGTGGAGGGATTGGCAGAGTGGGGTTGCAGACGCTGAGTGGTTGGTTAGGTGGATGAGTCTAGCAGCAGCATTCATAATAGACTGAATGGGGGGATAACTTGTGTAGACGTAGGCCAATGAGGAGGGAGTTGCAATAGTCAAGGCGAGAGATAACAAGTGAGTGGATGAGTAATTTTGCGGTTTCATTGGTGACGGAGGGGCGTATTTTAGAGATGTTACAAAGGTGAAGGCAGCAGGATTTGGATAGCGATTGGATGTGGGGCAGACAGGTGAAGTCCGAGTCAAGGATGACACCTAGCACCTTGGCATGGTATCCACTGAACTCCTCAATACACTGCATTCTATTGCCAGTGCTTGTCAATGGAGATTGCATGGTTATGTGCTTGGTTTTATCTACCTATTAACAATGAGTGTGCCTGAAACACTTGAACTCAATTTGGAGGACCTCACCTTCCTGCCCCACATACTTTTTGGCCATATAGTGTACTTTGGTTGGGGTTCTAAAGTTGTCCTCTAGATAGTTTACATTTTATAACTAAGCCACGTTACAGACACCAAAGTCTTTAAAGGAGAACTATGAGATGAGTGATTTCCACTCACCTCATAGTTCTAGCCGACCTGTGACAATGAGACTGTCGCAGGTCGGCTCAGTAGATCGGGAGGTGAGCGAACACATACCGGG
>NW_017306993.1:491019-509508 GCF_000935625.1 Nanorana parkeri
GGGGGGGGGGTTGGGTGGTAGGAGAGATGTGGGCCAGGAGTGCCCATATTTTACTTCCACAGTTAATAGAAGCTAGCTATTGTCCCAAGAGGAGCAGAGTTTCCAGCAGTTCTTTGTTAGTCCTCGGATGTTCTGTTAATTGGTCCCCAGGAGAAAGCAGAGCCTCATACTAAAGAGAAGATGTGAGAGACAGTTATCGGTCTAATTTGGTCCATTTTAACAAACCACACCACAGTAAAGCTTTTTTTTTTTTAAAGAAGGTATTCAGAATTCTAATCCCATCACATATCCCAAAAATAAGAGCATTATTCCTCATTTCAGAACAGTGGGCAGGGCCATGCAAACCATTGCTTTTATGCCCCATAAGTCCAATCCACATCCAGAACCACTAGTGTGTAGTGCAAATATAGCCTAATATAATAAAGCCATTTATTCCAAACTGCATGCAGCTGTTTGGGCCTTTTGACCATTCTCATTGCAGTATATAGAAACCGTGGCTTCTATGAAGTAAGACTTGGGAACAAACAAGACAGTATGTCTTGAGGAGGTAGCTGTGTGGGGATGAATGAGGAGGTAGCTGTGTGGGGATGAATTGTTGGCACACTGTATTGACATTGTATGCCTTGAGGAGGTAGCTGTGTGGGGATGAATGAGGAGGTAGCTGTGTGGGGATGAATTGTTTGAGAACGTGATGTTTCAGTGGTTAGTTTGAGGTGGGATAGGCTTCCCTGAAGAGATAAGTCTTAAGGGATCACCTAAAGGCAGTCAGAGTGGGAGATAGATGAACAGGTTGGGGTAAAGAGCTCCAGAGGATGGGAGAGACCCTAGAGAAGTCATGGAGGCAAGCATGGGAGGAGTTGACAAGGAGCTTGAAAGCAGGAGGTCTTTGGAAGAGCGGAGGGGATGGGTATAGTGATACTTTGAGACAAGGTTTGAGATATAGCCAGGGGTGGAGTTTTGTACATGGCTTTGTAAGTGGTTGTTAATATTTTAAATTTTATCCTTTGGGCTATAGGAAGCCAGTGGAGGGATTGGCAGAGTGGGGTTGCAGACGCTGAGTGGTTGGTTAGGTGGATGAGTCTAGCAGCAGCATTCATAATAGACTGAATGGGGGGATAACTTGTGTAGACGTAGGCCAATGAGGAGGGAGTTGCAATAGTCAAGGCGAGAGATAACAAGTGAGTGGATGAGTAATTTTGCGGTTTCATTGGTGACGGAGGGGCGTATTTTAGAGATGTTACAAAGGTGAAGGCAGCAGGATTTGGATAGCGATTGGATGTGGGGCAGACAGGTGAAGTCCGAGTCAAGGATGACACCTAGCACCTTGGCATGGTATCCACTGAACTCCTCAATACACTGCATTCTATTGCCAGTGCTTGTCAATGGAGATTGCATGGTTATGTGCTTGGTTTTATCTACCTATTAACAATGAGTGTGCCTGAAACACTTGAACTCAATTTGGAGGACCTCACCTTCCTGCCCCACATACTTTTTGGCCATATAGTGTACTTTGGTTGGGGTTCTAAAGTTGTCCTCTAGATAGTTTACATTTTATAACTAAGCCACGTTACAGACACCAAAGTCTTTAAAGGAGAACTATGAGATGAGTGATTTCCACTCACCTCATAGTTCTAGCCGACCTGTGACAATGAGACTGTCGCAGGTCGGCTCAGTAGATCGGGAGGTGAGCGAACACATACCGGGTTCGCTCACCTCTCGATCCTGTCACGGCTCTCTGCCGTGACAGGGGGAGGGGCTGGATTCCCCTCTCCCCGCTCCGATCTGCCAGCACTGACTGGCGGAACGGACGGGGGAGGGGGCGGGTACAGCTGGCTCTGCCTCTAGATAGGCAGAGCCAGCTATCACTCACGCAGTTAGGCGGATCCCGACGTCCATGTCGGGATCCGCTCCGGCTGCGGCGTCTCAGTATAACGCGAGCTGTAGCTCGCGATATACTGAGCTTAGGGTAACGGGAGGACGCTAGTTTGTGTCCTCCCGTTACCCTAAGGAGAACTATGGGGAAAAACACTGACCCCATAGTTCTCCTTTAATTCTGTTATCAGTGCTTCTAAATAGAATAAATACGTGGAACAATTCCAGTACTTATGTAGCCAAGTCTGTATAAACAGTACTCAGGCAAAGGTGGTAATAAATCTGCATTTATCTTTACTCTTTCTCTTACTATATATAGGGAACCCTGAGCTCCCCCCACCCATCAGTATTCTGCGAAGCCAGTGGCACAGCCAGCCTTACACTGGTGGCTCCTACAGCTATGTGGCCGTGGGCAGTTCTGGAAGTGATATTCAGATTCTTGCAGAGCCTTTACCCAAAGATAAAGATGCTGTCAAGGTAAACCATGAGATGAAGCCAAGAAAAAAGTAAAGTAATTATAGGTTTAATGATTGAAAAAAATCCATGGTGTCTTTTGTTTTCATTTGTCTCACACTGCGGGCATGTTCACACTAGCCTGTCCGCTAAAACTCTGCGATTCAGCAGATGGGCTAGTGCTTTGTGGCAGTTTTGGCAGTGTGTGTTGTATCGAACACTGCCGCAGCTGTCACTGTTATATAAAATATATATATATATATACACATTTTAACTTTATTGGTAGTGTACAATGTGTACACTCCATTCAGGTCACCACACAGCAGCACGGTGACCTGCACCGTGCAATAAAATGCAGCATATTTGCATTTTATCGCAGTGTACACTGACTGCATATGTGTGAATGGGCTCTAAGTCTCTTCACCTTAAAAAAAAAAAAATTATACGTTTGTGGGAACTGGAGATGCAAATCTCACTCATCCCTTTGTGTTTGAACCTTAGTAGATATTAATTTTAGTAATTGCACAATTGGATTATTTTTTAATGATGTGATGATGTTTAGAGGTGAGATGGCAGAGTTATGGGGATAACTATGAATCAGTGAAAGTTTAGAGGGGTGAGATGGCCAAGAGTGATGGGATTTTCAGGAGGAATGAGAATAATTTGGACGAAGAGTATTTCTGAGTTGCATCCTAAAATGAAACGAATCTGCAAACCAAGGAGTGGCTTATTATCTTAAATACAGTTTAGAAACATGATGTTTAATATGCAAATATGAATGTTCAGCCTTGATGGGGATAATGGTAGGAATGTTGACCCAACCAAGCTTTCAGACTGGATTCACACCTTTATGTTTTTTGCTTGATGCATTTTCCATTTAGGCTGGGATCACACTTTTGTGGTGCATTAACACATGTTACATTACAGCAGCCTGTTCATTTTGAATGATCAGTCAAAGCTACCCAGCACAACAAAAACCGCACCTGACCCTTTTTTGGGAATGCAATGCTACCATGTGTTGCCATGCATTGCGGCACACTGCAGTGCAGGTGGGTTGCCTTAGTGCTTTGGCGTGCCATTCAAAGTTAATGGCACTGCAATACACATAACGTGCATTCACCCAATAGTGTTTTTTTCAACCTTAATCAATGGAAACCTAATGTCGACATATGCTTTGACGTGCACATCATGACCTACGATGTTAAAAATCAGTGTGGATACAATTGACTTTTGATGTGTTTCCATTTATTTCAGTGAAAACGCTTCATAAAAAAATCACATAGGTGGAAACGAGCCCTCAAAGTAACTCATTTACACCAAAGTGATAACTATCTAATAAGATTTTACTGAAGCTAGTAAAAGAATAAAATTTAGATAAATGTTTTCTCTTTTTCTTAGCCGCTACAGGTCCTTTTTGCTGGAGAAGCCACAGAAACAAACTTTTATTCTACAACTCATGGTGCCTTGATGTCCGGACGGAGAGAAGCACAGCGTCTAATTGACAAATATCCAGAGCTGGGAACTGCTGTCAGCAAGGCCAAGCTCTAACATATTTTCAGCAATGCATTGAAATGTCTAAATACTTTAAACAGTTTAACAGAAAATGCAATTACAAATATTGTTATAATCATACTTTTACCAAGAGAAAAAAAAGCATAGGGTACATAGAAATATAATATACTTAATTAGTTTGTAAATAATACATTTCAGAATTGTTTGAAGCTTTTGGTATTGTTGTTTTCTTAAAAGGGAACCTTTCTGAACTATCTTTTCAAAAAAACAATTAACTGTAATCTCACATAAACATTAAGAGCTTGGTAACAGCTTGAGAAACAGATATCCTGCATGTAACCGCACTTCCTGTTAAAGGCTGACAATTCTAAATCACTGCCTCACAATTCGCAAAAGATTTGTCAGTCTGCCAGTCATGCTCCTTGCCTTTTTCCTTTGGTCTGCCTATCTTATTGACCTAATGGGCAACACAATGGTCAATTGAAAGTGTACACATACCAGGCTGACAACACTGCTGCATAATTCTGAGGATAAGGTAAGAAAATATGCAACAGATTCATAATAAATATTTAAAGTGGAACTAAACCCATCTGTTCTTTACAGATGAGGACAGTGCCATCTTAGTCTCTATTTAGAGCTGAAGTTGACATGGTGCTGCACATGTGACCAGTTATTACACCAGCCAATAAGGGCTTTAAGGTTCGGTTCACAAGGTCACACTGGCAACTGTGACAGTTATTACTAGAAACATGTCTTAAATGTAACGTTTTTGGGAAGCTGTTAAATCAGTGGTCAATTTCCACTTAAACTGTATACAGTAAGGTAAGATGCCAGACAGACACAAAAAAAGTAAACAAATGTCAAATATATGCCAATCCTGTAACATGTGCATGGCCCTGAAATGGTGGAAAAACACGATTCTCAAAATCGTTCGTAAGGAGTACTTTAACCTCTTGCGGGCCTGCCACCGTATTAAAATGGCCGGTCCACTGGCGCATTGTTCCTATACGTCCTCCCGAGAACACCTGTGTGTGCGCGCAGCCGCTGCTCCTGCTGTCATTAGACAGCAGAGAACAGTGACTTTAGACACAGAGCTAATCATACCGGCTCTGTGTCCTGTGATTGGTTATCACAGCAATCACATTGCAATGTTTACAGCCTCTTACATCAGAGGCAGGGGAGAGTAAAATAAGTAATGAATGGATGAGCCATCCATTCTTTGCTTCCTAGAGTAAAGCAAGCTGCAGCAGCAGCAGCAGCAGCACCAGCAAAAAAAAAAAAAAAGTTTTAACCCTTTTACCCTCCCTCCTCTCCTATATGTTAGCTCCATTCTATCTCTACTCTGATGTGTATATTAACCCCTTCATCTCAGTTATCCTGCACATCTGTACATTAATCCCTTTATTTCCATCTTCCCACTGTATGTGACCTGTACAATAACCCTTTCACCCCCTTTTCCCTCTTTCTATGACCTGTACATTCATTGTATCTTGTGCACTATTACCAAGCTCCATGTTTTAAACCTCTCAATACCGGCATGTTTCTTCATTTACAAAAAATTGGGGATTAGCCAAAAATTAGATTACCTTGGAGTGTCTACTTTAAAAACAGTCAATGAATAATGTAAATCACCAGCACTCCGTAAATGAAATTTAAAAAAAGTCAATTTATTTGGACTAAACGTCACACATATCGCATAACCCAACGTTTCGGGACCACGCAGGGTCCCTTCATCAGGGTAAGTGAGAGATGTGACAAGTGAGCAAGACATACCATACCACATATATACCCCTTAGTGAGTGTGGAAAAAGTTTAAAGCCGCGCCCCATGACATCATCATGGCATCAGAGCACACCAGACAGGAAATTGCCATATACAATCTATAGTAAAAACCATAGTAAAAACACAGCATAAACATGTGTGCAAAGGAAAGTTTACAATCAATAAAATACCTGATATGTGCAGCCAGATCATGTTGGTATGTGGGCCGCGAGAAAAGGCCGGCAAACAGATCAGAGGGACAAGACGTTACGGCTTCACTATGAGTGAGCTATCAGCGTCAGCGGTCTCTATGGAACCCCCCGCGGCAGTGTGCGTGGGGATCAAGTCCCCGCCCAAGGATTATGATGCGCATGTGCAGTAAGGAGCTGAGCCAAGGCCAAGCAGATCACGGGAATCGCAAAATGCAAACAAGGAGGGAGGAGCCAGTATAATAGTCTTCCCTACATATACCAGGGAGCAGGGGCATTTAAGGATATAAACGCAGTAATCGGAAAGGCAATTAAAGTATCCATGAATAGCATATTTTTTTCCCGTATGTGGGAGTGAGAAAAACTCACCAGTAATTAAGGAGTTGCAAATATTACAATTGTAACAAAATGCAAACTAGAAATCCGGGCAGCAAAAACTGAGTGCGAATGTAAAATTTATAGCAGCCCTTCCTGGTGGAAAATATGTGTTTTGTAATGCCATATTTATTACATGGATCCGCGCAAACCATTAAGTCTCAAATTGATTTATTTCTTGAGTAGACCACACAAGGTGTTTTTTTGACACTCGGGACCAACGTCCTATCTGCCTTTAATATATTCATATTACGCTTAAGTGTATGTCTAACATGTCGGGAATGTGAATGAAAGTTTGTGATCAATAATGCATGGTCAGGGTCAACCAATCTTGGTTTGGGTGATTGGAATTTGATTATCACCATCTCCCCTGTGCGTTTTAATATGTGATGAGGGTAACCCCTATCCCAAAATTTACAATACATTTTCTGCAGTTGTAATGCTCGGTCACCAGGATCAGAGCAAATGCGCTTCACTCTGATGAACTGAGAGACAGGCAAGGATTCTCTCAGACCATCAGGGTGTGCACTATTATAGGACAACAGGGTGTTACCATTAGTGGGTTTGGTATATAGGGAAGTGGTGATCCGCCCCTCATTAACCCCAACTAACACATACAGGTCTGTGAGGCCTTACGGTTAAACACAATACCTTGTACCAGTGTGTTCAGATATTGTACAAACATTTGTATATTTTCACCTGGTCCAGTCCACACCACAAATACATCATCTATGTATCGAGTCCACATTTTCACATGTACAAAAAATTCAGATGGAAAAATAAACAAATCTTCCAAATACCTCACAAAAAGATTTGCATAGGATGGAGCAACAGAGCTGCCCACCGCAGTACCTTTAATTTGAAAATAATATTGCTTCTCAAAGCGGAAATAATTATTCTCCAATATCATTTTAAGTCCTTCCAAAATAAACTCTGTCTGGAGGGATGGTGACTCTCTCAAAGCAAGAAAATAGCCAACTGCTTGTAATCCCAAGGCTGTTAGAATACATGTATATAGGGACGTTATGTGTATCGTAAGTAAAGTCCAACTCGATTGAAAAGAATCGATGCTCCCTAATTTATCAATAAAGTAATTCGTGTCACGTGTGAATGAAGGGAATGCTTTCACAAGCTGTTGGAAGAAATCGTCCAAAAGCATAGCAAGTGGTTGCAATACCAATCCAGTACCTGCAATTATGGGTCTATAGGTAAGCGGGTTCTTCCCCTTATGAATCTTTGGTAAGCCATATTTTAAGTGTGTACTAGGGTGTTGATTGTATAGCCATTCATAAACACCCTCAGAGATCCATCTCTGGCTCAAGGCTAACTCTATGAATGATGACAACTTATGTCAAATAGAAAACAATGGGTCATGTGCAATAGGGAGATAACTAGATATATCAGATAGTAACTGTTAGACATACACTTAAGCGTAATATGAATATATTAAAGGCAGAAAGGATGTTGGTCCCGTCAGAAAAACACATTGTGTGGTCTACTCTAGAAATAAATCAATTCGGGACTTTTTGGTTTGCGCGGATCCATGTAATAAATATGACATTCCAAAACACATCTTTTCCACCAGGAAGGGCTGCTATAAATGTTACAATTGTAATATGTGTAACTCCTTGATTACTGGTGAGTTTTTCTCACACCCACATACGGGAAAGAAATATGCTATTCATGAATACTTTAATTGCCTTTCCGATTACTGCGTTTATATCCTTAAATGCCCCTGCTCCCTGGTATATGTAGGGAAGACTATAAACCAATTTAAAAAACGTTACCAGAAACATAAAGTGGTATTAAGCAAGAGATTGATTTCAAACGAAAGGGCAAGGACATTGACCCCAACAAACCAGTGGCGATACATTTTGCACAATTCAGCCATCAGGTACACAAATTAAGAGCCATGGTTATCGAACAGATACCAAAACCCCACCAGGGAGGTAATCGGGACAACATCCTATTACGTAGCGAGGCGTTCTGGACATACACGCTTAATACGGTGAAACCCAGGGGTCTAAACACTACTATGTCGTTATCATGCTTTCTGACTGATTGATGCATTCTGTGCTTCGTTCCATGTTCTATTGATTTATTCTTTATGTAATTCGTTCCATGTCCCATCGATTTATTCTCAATGTAATATTGATTCTTTATATTGTGCTTTTAGATGCATTGATTTCACATTTTCTTACTCATTTTATCTCTATTTATACTCTATTTTTGGTTTATGTTGCTCACTTTTGTTATTTTTCAATACTTTTTTCCGATTTCTTTTCCTTGTTCTCCTTCTTATTTTTCTTTACTTTATGGCCTTGGTTTATTCCCCCTTTAAACTGATTCCTTACGATCTTGGTATGTGGACCGCTCGGTGTGAAATTGGCTTATACTGGCTCCTCCCTCCTTGTTTGCATTTTGCGAGTCCCGTGGTCTGCGAGGCTCTGGCTTTGCTCCTTACTGCACATGCGCATCATGACGTTTCGTGATGTTCCTCTACCCCAAACTCGCTCATCCATGTCTTTATGGACCTTGCTTTGTGCACTGGTGCGCAGTCATGTTGGAACAGGAAGGGGCCATCCCCAAACTGTTCCCACAAAGTTGGGAGCATGAAATTGTCCAAAATGTCTTGGTATACTGATGCCTTAAGAGTTCCCTTCACTGGAACTAAGGGGCCAAGCCCAACCCCTGAAAAACATCCCCACACCATAATCCTCCCTCCACCAAACTTTACACTTGGCACAATGCAGTCAGGCAAGTACCATTCTCCTGGCAACCGCCAAACCCAGACACGTCCATCAGATTGCTAGACAGAGAAGCGTGATTCGTCACTTCAGAGAACACGTCTCCACTTCCCTAGAGTCCAGTGGCGGCGTGCTTTACACGACTGTATCTGACGCTTTGCATTGCACTTGGTGATGTAAGGCTTGGATGCAGCTTCTCAGCCATGGAAACCCATCCTATGAAGCTTTCTACGCACTGTTGTTGTGCCAATCTGACGACCACACGAAGTTTGGAGGTCTGTAGCTATTGGCGACTTCTGCGCACTGTGCGCTTCACCATGCGCTGACCCCGCTCTGTCATTTTTACGTGGCCTACCATTTCGTGGCTGAGTTACTGTTGTTCCCAGTTGCTTCCACCTTGTTATAATACCACTAACAGTTGACCATGGAATATTTAGTAGGAAGGAAATTTCACGGATTGGCTTATTGCACAGGTGGCAACCTATCACGGTACCACGCTTGAATTCACTGAGCTCCTGAGAGCGACCCATTCTTTCACAAATGATTGTAGAAGCAGTCGGCATGCCTAGGTGCTTGATTTTATAGACCTGTGGCCATGGAGGTGATTGGAACACTTGAATCCAACGATTTGGAGGGGTGTCCCAATACGTTTGGCAATATAGTGTGTGTGTGTGTGTGTGTGTGTGTATGTATATATATTAGTGCCCATTCACACTGCCCATTGCGGGTTACAGAGTACTACTTCTGTTGGCTGGAATGCTTGACTGCCAGGTTTTCTGCCTGTTTAGATATTGGGCTATTGCTAGGGACCCGATGGTGGTGCAGGCTGTCACCTGCTCATTACATTTTGGGTGTATGTGCAGTCTTGACCTGCATTGTGAGTGGTCGTTGTCTGCATGTGTTTTGGGTTTCCTGAGGAAACCCACAGTAGTGGTAGCCTAGTAACCTGATGGGGGGTCTTGTTCCCCTTCGGGAGTCGAGAAGGTCTCCTTTGGTTGCTCTTGGGTTTTGTCTACTTAGGCTTAGCTCAGCCTGTGGGTGGTCAGTTTACATCCTTGGTCCTCCAGTTTTCTTTTACCCTGGTGGGGTCAACTTCTGCTTGAAGGCTCATTCCCCTTCTTGGGGGCGTAGGATAGACCCTTACAGTCTTGGGTGGTCGATGCCTTAGTTTCGGTGTGGGAGTTTTTTTCCAGGGACTACTGGCTACCTTTCCTTTGTCGGCCCTATCCTTAGATTAGACCTTCACATATATGTTGCTTTGAAGTGTCCGTTATTTTCAACGCCTTACCTGGTGGTGCCCAGCGCCTTTGATCTCTGAGCCTTGCAGCTTGTTGTCCTGGTGGTTTCCATATGGACGTCACGGGGATATCTTTGTCTCTCTCCCTCGGAAATCCTTCGAGCTTTGCACAGTGGCAGTATCATAGCTGATGAGGTTTATCTGGGGCACAATTATTGCTAATTGAAAACTTTTCCCAATATCCCCGCCTGACGACTTTAAAATATAGCCGGTACTGGCAATTTTTGACAGTCTATACCAAGACTGGTATAGGAAAAATAAATCTGCGCTCCTGGATATGGCTAAATTGTACTTGTATCAAAAAGCAGCTATGAAAATAAAGGAGGTGAACCGCCTTTAGATAGATAGAGTACTTGAAACACAGCGCTAGAGATAAAGTCAACAAAATATGTGTAAATATTCACAGATTGGGTTAAGTGATCAGTGGATATCATTGTATAAATTATGTGTATTCGAAACAGTCATAAAAAGTAAACGAAAAAGATGGTTTGTATCACTATGTGAACAACATAAAGTGTAGCCTATGGCTAATAGATATAAATGACATTCAAACGTAAGTGAATAATCGTGATGAACTTAGATGACAAAGAATAAATAGTAAAATTGAATAATAATAAATAGATAAAATCAGGTTCGATTAAGATTAAGTAATAATAGATGATAGTAGATGGATAAAATCAGCTTCGATTAGTGACTATAATACGGCATTACAACTTCATTGGAAATATATAACACAGTATCAGAAAAAACGTCTCAAAAAGATTACAGTGAATAATCTGTGACAGTTTTTTCAAAAAAGCTGAAACAAAAAAAAGAATAGCATTCAGTGATCTATATTAATCTTGAATTGTTTCTTTAAATAAGTGAAGGCGATGCCAGAGGCAGCAATGTTCAATGGGCGATATGAAGAGTAGATACTGTCAAAAAATAGGCAATGTAAGAACAGGACAGGGGGGGTTTTGAATGCTATTCTTTTTTTTGTTTCAGCTTTTTTGAAAAAACTGTCACAGATTATTCACTGTAATCTTTTTGAGACGTTTTTTCTGATACTGTGTTATATATTTCCAATGAAGTTGTAATGCCGTATTATATTCACTAATCGAAGCTGATTTTATCCATCTACTATCATCTATTATTACTTAATCTTAATCGAAGCTGATTTTATCTATTTATTATTATTCAATTTTACTATTTATTCTTTGTCATCTAAGTTCATCACGATTATTCACTTACGTTTGAATGTCATTTATATCTATTAGCCATAGGCTACACTTTATGTTGTTCACATAGTGATACAAACCATCTTTTTCGTTTACTTTTTATGACTGTTTCGAATACACATAATTTATACATTGATATCCACTGATCACTTAACCCAATCTGTGAATATTTACACATATTTTGTTGACTTTATCTCTAGCGCTGTGTTTCAAGTACTCTATACCAAGACTGGAACTGACTCATCCCCTGGCTTCACAGGGTCTGGTCCTTGGTGTTGTTCACGGCAGTTGCTATTCTGCGATGTGCTCCTTCTAGTTGTGCAGGTATGTGGGATGTTAGTGGCCTTCTGGGTGCAGTCTCTTGCTCCCGGTTCCTCTCTGAGGGGCCTGTCGGCCTGAGCTTGGCCAGACTGCCTTGTTTGGTACCATCTCCCCTTGTTCCTCGTTGGGGACCCAGGTACTTTGAAAAAGATTTCCCCTGCCCCAGTACAATCATATGATAGAAATGCAGATGATTTCCTTTCTGTCGGACTGCCACAGTCTGTGGTACTCGTTGGTGCAGGAGGCTCTTACACGGATAGCATTCTGTCTTCTGCATTCCTTTTGAAGACTTTTAGTGTGATGGTTGTTCCTGCATCACTGTACTTCCTGGCGGGTCTCTCTTCCAGGTTTACAACTTCTGTTTTACTAACTAGTATTCTTTTCCGGCGGGGCCTGGGTGGTTCGAGGTAGCAAGGTTTGTGGTTTTTGTTGGGTAGGAATGCTCATTCTTGTTTTGTCTGTTGCTCTATGCCAGGGCATGCACTCCAGACCGATAGTAGGTCTCTGCTTCAAATTGTTCCTGGACTCTTGTTTTGAGTGGGGGATTCTGGATGTTGTGATGGCTGTAGTACTGTTGGCTCGCAGGTTCTGCATCTGAATGGACCTGTTGTCTCCAGAAAAGGGAACCTCTGGTGGATGTTCTGGTTGTTTCCTTGTCCCGTGGGATCTGTATTGCCTGGTCTATGCTTTCTTGTTTTGGATTTGACTAAACGTGGGGGATCTCTATTCCTTCTCTGATGTAGGCTCTCCAGATCTCTCTGCCATGCTGTTTTCCGGGGCCTTACTTTTTGGCCTAGAGACGCTTGGGCCAGTGAAACCAAGGATTTTCGAGATGTCCCTCCAGGCTATGGCACGGGGGCCATCTCCTACTAGGGCTTCCATTGCTCCTGGGAGGTATTCCGTGCGAGTTTGGGATTAGATCCTGCTTTATCTTTGTAGGGTGAATCTTAGTTTCATTTTGTAGCTGGCTTGGACTGGTTCTTGTACCTGGGCACCTTTTGTGGGGCTGGTCTGTGCATTTGTTTCTCATCCTGAGTCTGTCAGCCTTCTGCTTTTTCACTCGCATGTTGCTTTGTCTTCTCTGTGGGTTTAGGTGAGGTGTACATGTGCTCTTGGGACTTCAAGCACATGGCAAGGCTTGCAGCTGTTTTTTGGGGGGGACCGATGTCTGCAGGCACTTCTCTTTTTTTCCTCCAGTATGTCTCATGCCTGTGCTTAGTTTTTTTTGTACTCACCGTAAAATCCTTTTCTCTGCGTTCATTGAAGGACACAGTACCCACCCTTCTGGTTGTTATGTTTTGCCAGTATTTGTTCTATGTAATGCCTTGTACTACTGTAACTACTTGTGACTAACTGAACAGGCTCTAACTCTTAGGGGGTTTGGCCACCGTCAGGGTCCGCCCCTAGGGCGAGCTTTTGTTTTGTGCCTAGTGTCCTATTCCTGAAGGTGATGCTATAAACCCATTGGTAAGTACAAAAATCCCTTTTTTTTTTCTTTTTTTTTACAGTAAACTGCTATATGCAGTAGCAAATTTGATCTTTGCTTCAGAGGGCAAAAGGCCAAATGGACTGAATGAAGGATTCTTGTAGCATTTCGGACCTCAAGGCCCTGACTGTATACATTTACCCCAAAACATTCTGGGTGGAATCAACCAGATCTATAATTTCTTCCCGTAACCAGTGGGACTTGCTGAGTTTTCTGTAGTGTCTCTGCACTATCAATTTGTGGCCCTTTCATTTAGCCTTTCTTCTGCAATTAAGGTATTCACCAAGGTGCTGGCCCCAGTGGTGGCTTTGTTGCACTCAGTCAGTCATAATGTCAGTCACTCTCAGTTAGATCCAGTTGGGCAATGCCATGTGGCATCATACATCAATCATCAGAAAGGAACTGTCTCCCTGGACCTTCGGCCCCAGGACCCCTTCGGTTGAGTAGAACCGAAGGGCTGCTGTACGGGCTATTCACTTGAGCCCGTACAGCTACCGAAGTTGGCCGAGCGGCTCAGTCGAGGCGAAGTACTAGTACTACATAGTACTATGTGTCCCCAGTTATTGTGTCCCCAGTTATTGTATACTATGTGTCCCCAGTTATTTACAAACACCGGAGTGATCAGACGATCACTCCGGTGTTTGCTGTAAACAGAGGGATCGTTAAATATCAATGATATTTAACGATTCCTCGCTCGGCCACGCTACAGAGCCGCTGTCATCCAAAAACTGACAGGATGATAGCGGCTCCGATCACTATGCCGCTCGGCCATCCTGAATTGCGGCCAGCCGCCGCTTGCTCCCGGGACCCCCACGCCAGTGATTTTATTACGGATCCCCGCTGCCACAGATCCTACAAGCAGCGGGGATCCATGGAGTCTCTCATCTCTCCCTGGGGTGGCTCCAGGGAGGGATGAGCGACTCCAGATGCTGGCGGCCGACAGCAGCGGTGCCGGCAGGGGCGCCCGGTATTTTCAGTAATAGCGGTCATCAGCGGCTTGTGAGCCGCTGATGACAGCTATTGTTTTGACGGGGACAGTCAGCTGAACAGATAATTGCAGAAACGTCACCAGCACACCAAATCCTTGTAGGATCAAAGTTCGTAGATTTTATTGCAAACTCATGTCAGTTACACAAGCGCTTTCGGGGCCACACTGGGTCCCTTCAGCAAAGCGCTTGTGTAACTGACATGAGTTTGCAATAAAATCTACGAACTTTGATCCTACAAGGATTTGGTGTGCTGGTGACGTTTCTGCAATTATCTGTATTTGGCGGCGCCATCCGCAGTCATTCCGAGCACCCCTCCCCGATCACTGGGTCATACCGGTAAGGAGTGCAACTAGCCTTTTCTTTTTTTTAGTCAGCTGAACAGTTCTGCCATAATCTTATGGTCGCTAAATCGACCATGAGCTTATAGCAGAACTGTAAATGCCACCGACGTAAGGCATACTGAGCTGGCCAGCCGGGAACACTTTTGTTCCGCTGTATGCTTTAAGTCGGTGGCAGCGAAAGGGTTAAAGCAAGGTGCACATGGAAGGGCTTTACATAGCACAAAAATTTCCCAGCCAGGCTGCAAATAAAATACACTGTCTAACTATGTAGGTTAAAAACAGAGGTTTTAGTTGCACAACTTTTGCAAAATATGTGGAAGCCACACTGCCTCATCAAGGCCCCTCTGTGGAGTGTGGTCCTACCCATGAGATACATACACATGTGCATATGCACGCATTTGCATGTATGTTCACAATGGACGTTAGCACCAAGCGGGCTATTTGAACCTGCCTAGGCTCATTGCTGATTGGTCTTTCAGCTGTATTCCTGAGACTTGTGATCTCTGATCTTAAACTTTGTGCCTGACCTGTGTTACTAAACGGACATCTGTCTGACCTGCCCTTGGATTTCCCTTGCATACCAATGGTTGCTAATTACCTCCATTACTATATGTAGCCTGGACTTCTGACCAAGATTCTGCTCCCTGACTTTTTACCTCACTGCCTGCACTCTTGCCTCTGCTTCTTCCTGACCTTGATTCTGCTTACAATATGGTGCTTTGCTGCTTATCTGTTACTGACCCCAGCCTGTGCCCTGACCCCACCTATATCTGAACCTGGTCATCCTCTGTGAATAAACGGCTCTATTCCTGCACATCTGATGTCAGCACTCCCGAGTTCCAGTCACCAGTTCTTGCACCTAGGCACTTGTGTCCTTCTATTGGCCTTGCAGACACTGTCTTACAGTAGCTTTTAGAGATGCTCAGATAAGAATTGTGCAACTCTGGATTTTTGCCTCCAGGTTCAGGTCCAAGGATCTACTGGCAGAAGCAGTGAATACACTAGTGGCTCTGCGGGATCAGTACACCCTATTCTATGCCTTTTCTCCCTGCAAGCTTCTACCTTGCCTGCTCCCCTGGTTTGTGATCCTGTTTCTTTGTCACTAACTTGAATGGCATGGCTGTTGAAACCCAGATTCTAAGGGACAAGGTCATCTCTGTGTCTGTAATTCTTACAATGCACAAGGCATAGGAAGTCCACATGAGGTATATCAGATGTGGATGGCATACTGCATGATTTGGATCCTCAGTTGAGTCTGAGATCGTGGATCCTTAGTCTCCCTCCGATCTCCATCCTGACAGTGGATTTTTTTTCGGTGCTGGGCTCCTATGGAAAGCAGGTGTATGCGTGGGGGGTTCTGGAGGGGTGATGCCACTAACAGGACTCTACAAGTGATTGGGTGGTAAGACATTCCAGAGCTGGCAGAAGAATGTACCGGTATATTATAAAAAACAGCTCGCGACTGCTCTTTTTTGCTTAGCAGCTTGTTTATGTGCTCTTACTACCCTACTGTAGCATAGTTACTGTTTATATGCTTATAGTGCAAATGTACCCTATTTGTTTGCATCCTAACAATCTATAAGGTACATTTGAACTATACACATGTAAATGTTAGCACAGATGTTACAGGTTATGGACAAGATTTATGTAGTAAGATCCTGCATGAAATCATATGCTGGTGCGCATGACCCCTAACTAGGGTTGCCACCTTTTCTTTCAGCAAAACCCGAACACTCTAGCGACGTATGGAAATGTATTTGGAAAAATGAGTCACGGCTTACATAGTTACATAGTATTTGAGGTTGAATAAAGACATATGTCCATCAAGTCCAACCTATTTGTGTATGTGTATGGTCCTACTGATGTGTAGTATGTATAGGTCCCTGTGTGTTTTCAATCTTAAGAGTACTTGTACCCCTGTATATTACGGTCCCTGAGGAAATCGACCAATCGCCTCTTGAATGATTTCACACTCTCAGCCGAAATCACAGCCTGTGGCAGCGAGTTCCACACCCTGACCGATCTAACTGAGAAAAAAAAACCTTTGCCTCGTGTGCTGAAATTTTTTTCTCCACCAATTTTAGGTGGTGGCCTCTCGTCCTTGTCATGGAGTTAATTGTAAAAGGTTTGCTGCTAATGTTGCTATCCCTGGTAAACATTTTATACATGGAAATCATGTCCCCCCCTTAATCTCCTTACTTCCAAAGAGAACATACTTAAATTTAGTAGCCTGTTCTCATAGCTCAGATCCTCCATCCCCTTTATGAGTTTGGTCGCCCTCCTCTGGACTCTTTCCATATATACTTTCCTAAGTAAAGATCACAGTCAAGACTATTTTCAGTGGGGAGGCAGTAGCCCCTATCTTAATTTTGGTTGCCCCTGTCTGCCTGACATCATGTGTCCAGGTTTCAGTTGCCATGAAACCCAGACACAGCATTCAAAACCCAGACTGTCCAGGTGAATCCTGGACAGGTGGCAACCCTACCCCTAACATATATGGGCAATATTATACTTTCACATCCAGCCTCCCAGTCATAGGAAATAACTGGGAAACTGGAAGTGAAAGGCCTGAGATGAGAAAGGCAATATAAAAGAAAGTATCATATCCCCAATCTGTACCCCTGATAAACAACTTAAGAAGTCAAAGTAGTTGGGTTCCGGGAAAGCTGGTAAAAGAAAAACAGTTACACATGGGGAAAATATACATAGGAGTGTGTTTTTAAAAAAAATGAGAGCAGTTTTTAAGTGCTTATAAAGAAGTATTTTAAACTGTACAATGTTATGTACCAATGACAATCGGAGAATTGGTCTTCAAACGCATGACATTGATCTTGGAGTGAGGCTCTGAACATAGGACACTGATGTGAGTGTGAGGCTTGGAACACATGACAAGATGCGAGAGTAAGGTTTGGAGCACATGAGAAGATGTGAGGCTTGGATCACATAACACCATCTCAGAATGAGGCTTGGAACACATGACACCAATGTGAGAGTGAGGTTTCGAACACATGACAATCAGAATGAGGATTGGATCACATGGCAGCAATGTGAGAGTGAGGCTTGGATCACATGACACCGATGTGAGAGTGAGGCTTGGTATTTGAGTACAGAAGGAAGGAAAAAGATCCACGTTTGGAAGAACAACAACAACAACGTGGAAGAGGGGAACTAGAGGTGATATGAGATGAGGTAATGTAATGGCTGAGTACGTTTAGCAGGGATTCTGCCCACACTAGGCTGATATGCTTTCATTATTATCTCCTCTACATTTGACAGATAAGAAAACATGACCCTCTTCATCCAGACACACTTCTCTGGAGTTCCAAGTATAATCTGATGATGATTAAGATTGGAGAGTGATTGGAAATTTTGAAGCATTGTTTCTGGGAGGACCGCTAAACTCGTTGGACTCTGGTGCTACATTTATTTTTCTCCCCCCTTAGGTAGAAGCAGGTTCTTTACTTGTACGATGAGGCTTAGCAGTCTGCTCCGCTTTCCCTATGACTTTGGGGGGCGTGAGGTGGTGCACTGGTTCCCTGGACATATGGCTAAAGGTGAGGCGTGAAAGCCACACAGGATCCATGGCTTTTGTATGAGGTTATGTTGATTTGGCGTGGCTGGGGGGTGTGTGTACAGAATGCAGATATCTACAGAACATATAGAAATTGCTAATCCAGACACAACTTTAATTGATCCCTCAATAGCCACAAAGCCACTTTGTGTGCTTCAGATGTCTTTGCAAACTTAGATATTACACTGTAAAAGGTGCAGATACTTAACTGTGCTGCACATAGCCTGCACAGAGAGCAGAGCTGAGGAAGGAACCCAGCAGGTCCCAGCCACTACAGGAGAGGACAGACACAGGGTAAGTCACCCTCATTAGTGACACCCCCGTGTCTCGTCTCC
>NW_017306993.1:509682-532590 GCF_000935625.1 Nanorana parkeri
CCCCGCTGCTGTCGTCGGTGCTGCCGTCAGCTTCCCGGGCTCCACTGTCCCCCGTGTGATCCCGGGACCGGCGTGGAGGGTCTGATAGATCAGAGGAGAGATCAGCAGCTTCCAGCCACTGATCTCTTCTCCGATTACTGGACCCGGAAGTGATGTGCATTACATCACTTCCAGTGTCACTGGGCACATTCTCCAACTCCTAGAGCCAGAAGAAGAAGCTTGTGAAGCAGATCTCTGCTTCATCTGCTTCTTTGGGGTCCCTAGGTGGCATTAGGGGTCTGAAAGATGTCTCTATAAAGAGTTTTTTACGGTTTCACAGACGCACGCAATTTTAAGGCTTGACATGTTTGGTATCTATTTACCCAACGAGACCCCATCTTTTATATTTTACCAAAAAATCGGGCATTTATATTCTGTTTCTGTGCATTAAATTTCATTTTAGTGTATTTTATCCTAAAAATACTTGTTTGATAAACATTTGCGCAAATACCGTGCGACATAAAAAATTGCAACTAGCATCTTTTTATTCTACAAGGTGTCTGCTTTTAGAAAATATATAATTGTTTGGGGGTCTGAAGCTGTTTTCTAGCCAAAGATTCTGATTTTATCATGCGTGTAAGAAATTGCTCCGGGCAGCAAGTGGTTAAAGACTTTGTAAACCCTAACGATCAACTTCTCTTATTGGGTACCGTTTAGTCTGTTAAAGCTGAACCCCAGGTAAAATAAAAATTGACATTTGCAGCATTGCACTGTACTTCAAGGGTTAAATTTGTATGCATAGGGTGAACAATAAAAGCAGTTATAATTACCTTTTCCCAAACTATCACCACAAACTGCCCTCCCCTCCCCCCCCCCCCCTCTTCTCCTCCCCTCCACTCCCCTTGCCATCTACAGATCCCCCCCTCCCTTTTATTCCAAGGACCCCACCGGCGCTTCTCCTCTCTTCAAGGCTCTGGGTTGTGTGCATGCCCTGGATGTCCTCACTTACAATGCAGGACTTCTGATCCTGCATTATACGCAATGACAGCAGAGTGCCTGCGACTGAAAGAGTGGCAAAGAGATGTGGCTTCAGGAGACCGGTCATGCAGCTGGGAGGAAACCTGTGGGAGAGTGAGGGGTAAGGGAATTATAACTGTTTTTTCTGTTCCCCTTACACATAAACTAGCATTTAACCCTTGTTAACTAGTTAAATCTATGGGGCTGAAATGCACAGCCACAGATGTAAGGTCAAGAAGGTGGTTAAGGAAACCCTTGCAGCTGATAACTTCCTGTGCTCTCTGCTGACTCTTATCCCCTTAGCATGCAGCTCTGAATCCTGATATGAAAGCATCCTACATTTGTTAGTTAAACAAAGCGTTGCTTCCTGGGAAAGTTACATCAGCAGATGCTGTGCATAGTCACATGTCCTAGTCACATGTGCCAGAGTTCCAGGAAGTAAAAGGAGATGGATTCATCTGCCCTTTGTAAAAATGGCCTCTGTGAGAAGGCTGAGGCGGAAAAGAAAAATGAGGTATGTAAAAAATAAAAAGCCTGCAATTATCTGTAAATATGTGTTTGTAGATTGCCATTACTAAACATTTCTAAATGGGTCTTTGTCAGTTCAAAGATATGGGTAAAGTTCCTCTTTAACAGTTACATTGTTCTACGCTATCTCCGAGGACTGCATGACAATGGGGTGACAATGCTGCTTCTACATAGATATAGAGCAGTGAGTGAGCGCTGTCATCCTAGGACAGGGAGTGTGTGACTGGCAAAATACAAGTTTAAAAAGGCTGCAATGTTTTATATTTTTAGTTCTAATACATTAGGTTAGGCTACGCTAAGTGCAAAAGGTATAATGAGAAAAACTTGCCCAGGGACTCAAGTGGTTAAAAATGTTACATGTAGTTGGGCTTTAAAGGAGAACTATGGGGTCAGTGTTTTTCCCCATAGTTCTCCTTGGGGTAACGGGAGGACACAAACTAGCGTCCTCCCGTTACCCTAAGCTCAGTATACCGCGAGCTACAGCTCGCGGTATACTGAGACGCCGCACCTGGAGCGGATCCCGACTTAGATGACGGGATCCGCCCAGCTGCGTGAGTGACAGCTGGCTCTGCCTATCTAGAGGCAGAGCCAGCTGTACCCGCCCCCGCCCCCGTCCGTTCCGCCAGTCAACGCTGGCAGATCGGAGCGGGGAGAGGGGAATCCAGCCCCTCCCCCTGTCACGGCAGAGAGCCGTGACAGGATCGAGAGGTGAGGGAACCCGGTATGTGTTCTCTCACCTCCCGATCTACTGAGCCGACCTGTGACAGTCTAATTGTCACAGGTCGGCTTAGAACTATGAGGTGAGTGGAAATCACCATCTCTGAGGCTACTTCCTTTTTTTTTTTTGTGTTAAATTACACAGTACATATCTTAAATCCTGCTGTCTTCTATCTGGTAATTGGTATTATATTTCCTATGGTGCTGGGTGATCCTGCAGCATTCTATTAGTCCAGGGCACCTTTTATGATGTGCCCTTAGACAATGTGTACTTCATAACCTGGGATCATGGGAAGTGCGGGTTGAATGATACTTGCCGTCCTTCAACCTGGAAGAGGACCAACACTAGACTGCAGAATGGTGAAAATGGGTGGTACAGGAGCCGAGATAGGGCAAGTGTTGCAGTGGGAGCTGCTTTTTGTTTTATTTTGAGTCTCATTTCAATGCAGACATCTAACCTTTTCAAAAAGACAGCTCGGGTAGGCCACATAACTCAGTGCCGGTTTGTTGCAATAAATGCTAGGAGCACAGGAGATGGAGCTACAAGCCCCATGAGGCATTGCAAGACTGACAGTTACAAGAATGACTCCCAGAGGAATGTTGGCATTTGTAGTTAAAGTACAGCTGGGGGGCCGGAGTTGCCCAGCCCTGGTTTATTGAAGGTAAACCTTTAAAGCAGAACTCCAGGAAAAATTTCTCTGTACAAAGACATTACCTCTAATGAAGATTATGCCGCTTCCGGTGTACTGTAAAATTCCTAGCATCTTTCATGCCTGAAAGTGCTAGCCCTGTACTTCCAGTGCTGTGGGTCTCATGTAGTAAAGGATCTTCTGACCCATGTGCTCCAAGATGGAGACTCTTAAGTTTAAAGTTGGGACCGCACTATAAGAGGTGCCTTGGCGCGGCTGTGCGGCTTTCACATTTTCTGCAGAAGACGTGTATCTAAACCTCTGTTTTTAACCCTAGTGGTGAGGCAAGTTATTTTTTTACATGCTAGCTTGTGAGTGTGCCAGGAAAACGTTTTGCTGTTTTCATGTAGTAAAGGATTTTGTCGCGTAGCCACCCCCTCCCTACTCCCTCGTCCATCCAATCGCAGAATGTCTTGTATTCTGTTCACAACACAAGGCATTCTGTGAATGGACAATAGAGTATCTCCCCTTGATCTTGAAGTCTTTAAAAGTTTGTAGCCATTGTCTCAGTTTGTAGCCATATGAGCATGCATATCTGTGAACTTGAGTTTACATTTTTTTTTCCTACAGGAATTAAACAGATGAGGGCTAAATTAACAAAAGTGGACTGCATTGTGGAAGTACATGATGCAAGAATATCCTTTTTTTCTGTACTGCTAATGTTTAGCCATTGCTTCTTTATAGTCATTGAATCCAGAAGCTTCTTCGTTTATACAAATGTACTTGTGTTTTGAATTTTGTATTTTTTTTTTTTTTTATAGAAAATAATCAATGCTTGTACAATTTTCCTCCATGTGTATAATTTTGTACCTGGTTACATCCAAGAGAAGTATGTTATAGGACAGTGATGGCAAACCTATGGCACGTATGCCACAGAGGGCACGCAGAGGCCCCTCTGGTGGCACGCGAGCCTAGGTGCCAGTTGCCGGGGCCTGCACACTCCAGGTTTTCACCTGGGGTGCTCCGCGCAGGCCTCCGGTGTCCCACCAGTCTCCACGTCAGATTAAAGGAGAACTATGGGGTTAAGTCTTTTCCCCATAGTTCTCCTTAGGGTAACGGGAGGACACAAACTAGCGTCCTCCCGTCACCCTAGGCTCAGTATACCGCGAGTCGTAGCTCACGGTATGCTGAGACACCGCAGTATACCGCGAGCAGCTGCTCACGGTATACTGAGACGCAGCAGCTGAAGCGGATCCCAATGGCCACCCTGAATGGTGGTGGCCATCTTTAATACTGGAAGGTGCCCAGATCCTATTTAATATATTGCCGAACAGGCAGTATATTAAATTAAATTCACACTGTGGTTGTCCAGTAGAGGATCAGCATCTCTTGCTGATGTAAACCATACAAATCAAACCCCTGTGGTGCCATTGCTCACAGGAAGGAGCAACTAGTATGGTCTGCATCAGCCAGAGATTAATCATTAACTTTCAATTATTGTTAATGGTTGTGTGTGTTTTATGAGTGTGTGATATGTGGCTGTGTTTTTTATTTTTTTTTTATTCAGGCTGTGTGTGTGTGTTTTTAATGAGTGTGATGTGCCCAAACCAAAACACAATAGCAAACTTCTTTTCAGTGTTGGCACTTTGAGATAAATTGATTTTGCATTGCAGTTTGGGCAATCGGGCTCAAAAACGTTAGCCATCACTTATATAGGAAATGTCATGCACTAATAAAACTGTGTCTGCGAGCACATGTCTGATCCACGTGTCTTTGTACACTGCATCCAGAACTGTGTGTACATTGAAGACAATACTTTCATGTCTTGCATGCCACCACCTCTCCCTACACTCTAGCGTCCCCAATGAAGCTGCATACATCCTGTTATTCTATCAGTACAGCGTTGCATGACGGAATAAACGTTAGTCAAAGGACTGCAGCGCTGAACACTGAAAAATGGCCTGGCCAGGAAGGAGGTCTAAACACCTGGTCTTGAAGTGGTTAAACAATTGCCAATTAAAGTGCTACTTCAAATTGGTGCAAATTAAACTTGTAGAAAATGTATAATCCCTTGTATAGTCTTCAAAATGTAAAGTCAATGTTCAGCCAAAATGTTTTACTAGTGTTGGATAGAGTAGGAAGGAGTACTTCTGTAAAGTTTTATCAGTGTCCGTGACCTCATTGGAATTTCCTTTACTTCCCCTCTTGATGTCACCAGGAAAAGAAATAAAGGGAACTGGTGCCACAGAGATAAAAACATACAGCTATAAAAACTTGGCAGAAGTTCTAACCCCTGCTCTGGCTCATAGGTTATTCTAGCTTTATTAGAATGACTTATTGCTGCATGATGAAATTGTACTAATCAAACATTGACCACAGGGAATGGCATGTCATTGTAAAATAGAGTGGTACTCTTTCTGGTTTATTATTCCTTGTACTGTATACATCTCTTATAACTAAATCATCCTCACCCACCCTGTAGTGGCAAAGGGTACATTTATCTGCTAATTTGTTACAGCATTCTTTAGAATTGCTACATTGTATCTGTTGTTACTAAGACATATTTATTTTCTGTGATCTTCAGCTCCATCTAGTGGCCTTAATGTGCTATTGTCCCCATCCAATACTGTCCTAATATTGGAAGAACATTCAACCAGAAGAAAAAATAGCCCAAGAACATTCAATGTTTCCCCATTCTCACAGCAGCTGGTTAATTCCCACACAATTCATGTACATGCAGTTTCACTGGATGAATTACTGTGCAAATTCTTTTATAAACAGAACCATAAGTGTTTTTCTTTTTCTGTTTAATAAGGTCAGACTATATTGACTTTCCTTAACTAGAAAACATTCCTTTATCTGGTCGAAATCCTTTCTTTAAAGAGTACCTTGGAATTAAACCTCACCTGCTTATACTCAACAAAATGGATCTAGCTGACCTGTCTCATCAAAATGTAAAAAAATAAGTAATGATAAAGTGGCACTGATGATAAGTAAAAATCTTTCAAACTATGCTTTTAAAGTTAGGCGGAGTGTAAATTAATTTTGAAATATGTCATTTGTATGGGTATCGCTTGTAAGACATTATCAATTCTAAATATTGTTAGTTTTATACCGCTCAAAACAGTAGCATTCACCCAAGCCTGCACATCCCTACAGTAAGCATGCCAACGCAGAGACCTGCTCCCAGGAGGGACAGACCGTCTGCATCCAAGAGATCCAAGAGTGTGCTCCAAACCTGCATGGATCTGCAACTGCGTCCTCCTCATAGGGATGTACAGGCGGCTGAATGCAATTACACGCTTCACCTGTCCCTCCCAGGAGCAGGATGCCTGCAGTGGCATGCACACCGTAAGGATGTGCACGCCCGTGTAAATGAGGCCCTAGAGTGTTGTATTTTGTTTTTGTTTCTATCTTAACCTAAGAAAACAAATGTCATATATTGCAGCTTACCATTCCTTAGATGAGGTGGCTGCATTAGTTTTCATTTTAAGTCTATTTTCCCCCTTTATTTTCACCTGGTGATCAGACCAGTAATACACTTTCTGCCCTAGGATGACAACACTCACTCTAATTATCTGTGTAGTGGCAACATTATCACTTTGAGCTGCTACCCTGGTTTGGACTACAAACATCTGTCCCTCTAAACATCTCCAAACAAGTTATGATGATACAAGTGAAGGGAGTCTCTTTGTAAGCTGGGGGGCATAAAAGAGTCTATCTAAGGCAGGGGTGCCCATTAGGTAGATCGTGATCTACCGGTAGCTCTCAAAGCTGATGCTGGTAGATCAGGAAGGGTGTGAATGGTGGCCCCTTTATTCCATTTTGGTATATTTATTTAGCTGTGCACACGTGATTACCTATTAGCCTGAGTCTGCTGAGCCAAGCTCCCTGACACCTTTCTGGTGGATAATGGTGGTTGAAGTGCCATGTATTACATCAAAGAATATTCGTTTACACAGCCTGTTGCACTATACTGTTTGCAAAATACAGCAAGGAGAGACAGACAGGAGAGAGAGCACGAGGAGAGACAGCCAGAAAAGAGAGAGAGGAGAGGCAGCCAGAAAAGAGAGAGAGGAGAGGCAGCCAGAAAAGAGAGAGAGGAGAGGCAGCCAGAAAAGAGAGAGAGGAGAGCCAGAAAAGAGAGCAAAGAGAGACAGCCGAGAGAGCGAAGAGAGACAGCCAGGAGAGACAATGAGGAATGACAGCCAGGAGGATGAGCGAGGAAAGACAGCCAGGAGAGAGACGAGAGCCAGCCAGGAGAGAGAGAGAGCGAGGGAGGTTTTTTTTTTCGTTGGTAGATCTCATGTAGCTCGTCATTTGAAAAGTAGATCTTAACACAAAAAATTGTGGGCACCCCTGATCTAAGGAGTCCCTGAGTTCATTTTTTTGTGTGGCATCAGTAGTTAAATAACAAAAAGGAACTCCCAGTTTTTTTTCTTAGGTTTAATGTGACAATATTTATAGGACTTTGGAATTGTTAGAAGCCCTTTTCAAGTGTATTACATAACAGTCACTTAAACTGCAATTCTTAAAGCAAAGCTGTTCTTTGCCCATGTGGGGCAACCAACAGTTCCTGTGACTATAAAGCCATTTTCTAGTGCATAGGAGATCTAGTAGCCCCAGACTTTTTCATGCTTTAAAATTGCTCTGCTCTGCTGTCTGGTCTTTTTCAGAGGATCACCTCACAACTTAGGAAGCAGGAAGTTGGAAAGGTTATATACACTGACTGTATACAGGAGGAAAACATCAAACAGGTGAGGCCTCCTCCTTGGCAATGTTATCCGGCTATTTCTTTGCCTTTTATTTAAAGCTAAACTCAAGGTATAAAACAGGGATGTCCCGATACCACTTTTTCAAGACCAAGTACAAGTACTTTCCCTCAGGTACGTGCTGATGCCAATTACCGATACTTTTTCTTAAAGGGAGATGTGACATTTTTTTCTAAAACAACACAGACTCATGGTTTAAGCGCAGTTTCTCACGAGGGCTCAATACTGATGTCACCAGAGCTAAATATAGATGTCCCCAGAGCAGAATACATGTCCCCAGGCTGCAATCTCACCCCGGTGGCATGTGGATCTCTGCGGGCAGTGGCTATGCTGATCGGGTGGGTGGCGGCCTGAAATGGTGGGTGGATAGTTGATTGTGCGGGTGCCGTCTCCTGGGCTGTACTGTGGGGCTGTCCATGGCTGTGCCTGAGCCGGGGAGGAGGAGATATAGAACCGAACAGGTACTGCCATAGACAGCTACTGTCAGGTCCCTACCCGGCTGCCAGAAGTTCCCACAAGCACGGGAACTCAGACAGCCTCTGCAGTTTAAATATTTAAAGGGCCAGTATGGGCCTTAAAATTCAGGGCATTTTCATGTGTACAAGTACTTCTGAAAATGCCCGGTATCAGGACATCTCTAGTATAAAGTATTATGCATACTTGCATTGGTCCAGTTTGACCCAGTGTTTGTATGCGTAAGTCATACATGATCGACTCACATGGATCTTGTAAAGCCCTATAGTAGTCAGAGCTACTACAGTGCTTTGCAGCGATATTCTGGGTCCTGTATGGAGCTGTGCTGAGTGGCTTCCCCTCTGCTCTGAATAGATAGGGGGGTGCTTGTTCAGCACAGAGACCATTCAGAGAACACCTATTATTTGTTATCAATGAATACAAGGTGTTCTTTGATTTGACAAGGTGAGGGAAATGTTTTAGTGCAGTCTTGCCTATTTCAGTGTTTTGGTTTTTACTTTCATCAGATGTAAAAACACTGGATCGGATGGCTTCTACATATGACTGCTTTTGTGTTATGTGCATAAGTCTAAAGGTCTGCAAAGATGTTGTCCTGTATACATTTACATGTCCACTGTTTGTTAGTTAAATTGTGTGAGCAGCTTTCTTCTAAAGGCAGTGTCTCCTAATTTTTGTGTTTTTTTATATAGGTAGTTCCAGCAATTGTAGAGCGCATTAAATGCAATCCTCGATTCCACAGAGAAGAGGTCAGTGGCAGAGAAGTAGATGTTTTTGCCATGTGTTGGAATAGTGCAGTGCAATATGACCATACATGAATACCATTTCACACAGTGATGTGTAGTGTTTCACTTTGAAGATCTTTTGTCCATATTATCATTATTGTTTAATCAGTTGTTAAATTGTACCAGATGACATGTGATTGCTTGATCTATTTATTTATTTATTGACTTTTGCAGAACCCAGAAATCAGCATTATGGTAACTGGAATTCCCAACGTTGGAAAATCTTCTCTGGTAAACTCACTGCGTAGAATACATCTAAGGAAAGGTACTGTTCCTATGCTATATATTTCCGTCATTTTACTTTTATAAGTTTGTATTTTTCTTTATTTTAGTAACTAAAATTAGAGTGGTATTCTCCTACTCACCATTTTAATGTTCATATACTGTGTATACACTCAGGGAAGGCCTCTAGAGTTGGTGGAGAACCTGGAATCACCCGCTCAGTGCTGTATAAAATACAGGTGAGAATAATTGTGAACAGTTGACTGCAATTGTCTTAAAGGAGAACTATGAGGTGAGAGCTTTTCACTCACCTCATAGTTCTAGCCGACCTGTGACAATGAAACGGTCACAGGTCGGCTCAGTAGATCGGCAAGTGAGTGAACATATACCGACGTTCGTTCACTTCTCGATCCTGTCACGGCACAGAGCAGTGACAGGGGAGGGACTGGATTCCCCCTTCTACGCTCCGATCCGATGGGCAACAGATGGCAATAATGTTTTGGCCGCTCAAAAATCGGCATTCTAGAAGTGCACCAGTTTGTCCAAAATAAAAATAGGACACTTTTATTTTAACATCTTAATTATATCATCCTAAAAAGTAATAATAGCAAATGTATAAAAAGGATTGCTACTTGTGGCTCCCTACATTTACTATTTGCCTACCGCTGCTGTAGAGGAAATATGGACAACTTTTGACTCCCGGCAACCGTTTGGCTTCTGCTTGTGAAATTACTGGTGATGTATAATGAAACTTGTAGTTTGAGACACTTGAAGACCCCCAGTTCTTGAAGTAATTTAATAAACGCAAATGCATATTTGTATTTCAGGAAAAAATAATGAATGTATCTCCCATTTTTTTATATCTGTGCAGGTATCTGAAAATCCTCTAATCTACCTCTTTGACACTCCGGGTGTTCTCTCCCCACATATTGAGAATGTTGAGACAGGAATGAAATTAGCTCTATGTGGTAAAACAATGTTTATTATGGAACTATAACATAACACATTTATAAGTATAGCATTCAGGAAAATATAAACAGTTAGTCCACACAATTTGATATTGAAGTGACATTAAAGTCAATTTTTTCCCCTCTCCCCCCAATGTTAAGTAAAACGCGTACCTTAAATGATGTCTCTTAATCTGATCTTCCTCTTCTTTCCTGTCCTTTTCAGCCTTCTCTCCAGCGCTGCGGCGGGTCTCCGATCCAGCGCTGACTCCTCTGTCCTTGCTGGCACTTCCTGCCCCACGGTGTCTGCATGGGGGTGCACGCGTCCATAGACTTACCTTGCGTCTCTCCTCGTCTCCCGGCCGAAAATCCGAACTGCGCATGCCCCCGCCCCAAGATGCTTTGTGGCTGCCGGAGCAGTTTCGGATTTTCGGACGGAAGCGCGCGGCGAAGACAGCGATAAGTTTAAACCGCCTTTTAAAGCATTTTTAAAAAAAAACTTTTTGCATATATCTACTGCTTGCTAGCAGTAGATATATGCAAAAAAACCGGAGGGTTTAGAAACCCTTTTAAATCTTCTTTCTGCATCCTGTCCATCAGTGTAATAAGCTGGTAGGTGACAGCTTTTGAACCCCTCTTTCTTCACCGGGTCAATGCTGGTGTTTGCTTGCTTGTTGGTAGAGGTCTGTGCTGTGTTCAAAATGTATAACAGGCTAATAAACTTTCTCTAACTGTGTGTAGAGATGAACAATGCACATGTTTTATGATGTAGTATAATGTGAGTGTGAGGGAAACAAATGGTGATTCTACTGTGTATTGTCCTACACAAACACCGCTAATAGACGATCTAAAAATTAGTGAAGAGAGGACACCCCCCTCAAGTTCAGGTCACATGACACTTCATTTGATCCTTGCTAGTTCCTAGTTAGTTTCTCTCTAAGTATTGTAAGAACAGTGAGGAGTGCAGTCTTGGAGTTTGCAACTTTAAAAAACACATGGCAGCCTCCAGTGTTTGCAACTCGGTCCCGTTATTTTTATCAGTGGTTATCTTCAGGGGGTGGTCCCACAGGCAGTTTTGGAACAGCAGTTTTTGGGATACTGCTGTGTCATTTGCTATTCACAAACCTAGCTCAGGTTCATTGTTCCTCTATCACAGCATTGTAGTGTCACACTCGAGAAAATGAGTGATCTTTTTTCCCCCCATTCTTGTGCCAGAAGTGATTTACTTTAAATTACATGTTAAGCTGATGTAGCTCTGCATAGGAAATATACACTGTGATTTTCACTGTAGAATAGTAAAATGTTTTGTAAGAGGCTTTGAACATCACCTCTCTATTTTTTTTAAGGAACAATCCTTGATCATTTGGTGGGAGAGGATATCATAGCTGATTATCTCCTTTATACCCTAAATAATTACCCCCAACACAGGTGAGAATGGGAAAATGCAGTTATTATAATACCATATTGTTTATTCTTTGTAAACTAAAAATAAGGTGAAAAGTCAATCAACTTCATCGAAGGAACATAAAAGACAACTTTACTTTCTTTATCATCCATTTTGGGACACCGGATTCAATCAATAAAATTGGTTGTATAGCACCATCTTCAGGAGGAATAGACACTAGCACAGAAAACATTGTAGGACAGCCCTAGAACATATAACCCCTCCTACAGCAGCCACGCCCCAGTTTAGCTTCATGTCCTTATGTGCGTAGATGGATTTTTCCAGCTCTGGTGTTTTAGGACTTCCTGAGGTCTTTCTTCAGTCATACGTTGCTGGCAGATTCTCTCCAGACCTTTTCTAGTCCTCGATAGCCGCTCCAGTTATCCATCAAGCGCAGGCTTTCTCGGATTGCTTGGTTAATTCTATGTAGGTTGATCGCTGCAGGGCACCCCTGAAGGTGTTGGTTCTGGGCTATGCTACATAGGGCCAAAACTAGGGAGGGAGCGTGTTTCCCCCGGGCACTGCATTAGGAGGGGTGCTGCCAGCAGGGTGAGCAACCAACTGGGGATGCACAGGAACCAGGCATTTTCACGAGTACTGGCACTCGTTAAAATTATTCAGACCGGACGCAGACACCTGCGTCAAGAGTGTATAGTGGCGAGTTGTTTCACCTTTAGCAACTGCCTTTCCCATAAGACAATATACGCCTACCGGTACTCGGATGCCTCCAGGAGTTCAACTATACACTCTGGCCATAGATGTCACAGGTGGCCCCCAGAAACAAAGACGTAGTACTGACTGGTGACGAGATACAAGACAGACAGAACGCAAGATACAACACAAGACTATGATACAGGATCAAGAAAGGGCTACAATACAAGGCAGGAACTGATACAAGGTACAAGACTACGATACAAGATCAAGCCGAGTACAAGGCAAGACTAGGAAACAAGATATACAAGAGCAGAATACCGCCTTAAGCAGACAGAACTAGACTGAGCTAGATTGAACTATCACAAGCCCAGAGCCCTGGGTTTGGGAAGCCTAAATAAAGCTCCACTAACCAACTGCTGTAAGCTGTAAGGGGCGCGTAGCCAGGCTGATTAGCCTAATCAGCCCACAGCTGACTAGACTAGGGTAGGTGCAGTGACAAGAGGCAACCACCAGATGGAGCTAGGAGGGTGAGACAGGCATAGGAGCATTAATCATGCTCCTAACAAAAATGCACTGATACTAAACGCCAACACGGGCACTTTAAATCTTTAAACACTTGCTGGGGACCCTGGCAGCCTTCGTGTGAACTGCGACACCCGTTTACAGTGCAGCACATTTCCTCCTCCTTCCTGGGGAACCCCACTTCCTGCCCGCCAGACCCTCCGGACCCCTGGTGAGACTCCGCACAGCCCTCCTGAGACTCTGCACAGTATGTGGCTTCATATTCTGCATTGCTGTATAATGTATTGCTGGGATTTGTAGTTCTCTATAGCTGATGGTATTCTGCATTGCTGTATAATGTATTGCTGCGTGCTAGACCTCTGTGGCGGATCAGTGTCTTTAGACCTGCTGTTATGCTCTTTTCTTTTGGTGTCGCGGCGCCCCTCTTGATCCACAACAGAGGTGAGGCTTGAAATCACTTCATTCAATAACAGATTATTGAATGATCTCTCCTCCATAACAGATTAGAAGGGGCACTGCCGGGAAAATAAAAACAAGCCCAGAAGCATTTCTTTAATTAACAAAGCAGCACTAGAGAATAAGGTCATTTGAAGCCTCACCTCTGCGGTGGATCAGGAGGGGTGCCGCCGCAACAAAAGAACAGAGCCCAGGAGTGTAGGGTGAGGGCAGTGGGGTGTGGATGGGGAATATCTCCCCAGGTGATGGAATGCCTAGCTTCACCACTGATGCTACATGTGACTGACTGCATTGGTGGGAGATCACTGAAAATGCGTTTTTCCAGGGTCATAGCCAGGGTAGTTCCAGCAAGTACTGAAAACCTACTGCTGTGTGTGGTAAGGCTTTCATTGCAGGCTGCGTCAGTCAAAGGGCTCCATCTGCTTTACTACTGATTAGTCTTTTTTTTTGTCTGAGACTGGTGTTTTCCAGTGGTCGCTGATGTCCTAGGATGCTGCGGCCTGCATTTTTTTATCCAGTTTGAGTGTTTTCTCCTTGCAAAGCAAGAAGAGGATTAAGCCGGTCAGTGAATTCACAGATGGGGCAGGACTAAGTACCTCTATCTGCTTGCTGTTGCAGGCTTCCAGCTGATGGCAGGTGGGGGGGAAAAGTGACACTGTTAATCTTTTTCTGCTCTCTGCCGGACCCTTGCTTGGTCTGTGTCCCTTTGTGAAGGTAGAAGGGTTATAATCCTTGGGGTACAGTTTAAAACGAATAGCAGTGCATTGCACTATAGCGTGATGAAGCGCTGCCGCATGTTGTGGTAACATATTGGTGGGAACAAGCCATTACTATGAGCACTATTATTTTCTTTTCAGATACGTGCAGCATTATGAATTAGAAAGACCGTGTTCAGACATTGAGACCGTCCTAAAGAAAATTGCTCAAAGGCTAGGAAAGACTCAGAAAGTGAAAGCCATCACTGGTACTGGTAGGTTCTGATTATTGGCCTTTTACTCCATTTAGTACAAATCTTAATTTGACAATGTTTTATCCATATATAACAACTAGGGATGCACCGATACCGGGTTTTCAAAATAGAGTACCGTTGTTTTTTTTCCCAGTACCCGCTGATACCGATAACGGTAGTCCCATTAAGGAAGCCAGGCGGTGTGTAATGACTCGCCGTCTGGCTTCCCAATTAGCCGGAATAACGTCTCCATGCTCCCTCTACATCCTCCCGGCTTCCTGATTGGCCGGGAAGCCAGCTCCATGCTTCCTAGTGATGAGGCAGCATGGAGCTGGCTTCCCGTCCAATCAGGAAGCCGGGCAGCATGTAATGGCTTGTTGCCCGGCTTCCTGATACCGGAAGTTCCGGTACCGGGATAGGCAATTGGGCGAGTATGATTACTAGCTCAAATACTCGGTATCCATACCGATACTAGTATCGGTGCATCCTTAACAACCATTTTGCTTTGACTGTTTGTTTTAAAAAGCAGCTTTGTAACAAAATGAAATCAAATGTATCTTTACTTATCACTGAAGGATCATTGGTTAACCAAAGCCAATGCTTGGTATATAAATAGGATTGTAGTGGGGTAAAGGAAGTTTGCTTTAAAAATTTGAAAGGGTTTGTAGGGTTTGTTTTTTAAGAGAACCAGTTAGCAGTGGGCTAAGAATCTTAATAATCTTAAATAATTATAGCTGTAAGGGGTTATGTAAGAAATAGTGTTATTTGCCCCCTTTATATAGCTTTACGTATTTGTAGGAGGCTGACTCTTCAGCTGTCCATAGACAGCTCGAATTTCATCCTATTCCTGCTAAATGAGATAAAATTCAAGGCATGGGTGGACAATAGTCGATTTTAAATGATCAACTGTGCCGGGTGAAATATTATCGGCCGATCAGTGACTGCATTCTATCATATACAGTCACTGTTCGGTACCGCCATTGTATTCAGGCAACCCTGGGTGCCACAACTGCTGAATACATTAGCAGCAGTAAACATTTCTCCTTCCATGCTGAATGTCTACCTTTATCGTACATAGCAAGTCAGGAACAGGCAATCTGCTGTGTAATGTAGGAGATAGTGTATTTGTATCCACTCTTTATCTAATGTGTATTTATGAACATTAAATTCACATTTAATGTTCAATGTATATTAGAAGTCTAACTTTCAACTTTATGTGCTGTGGAACAAGGCTATGGGGCTTGTTTTCTGGTAACAGTGCAGTTATGCAGTCGGAATGTGATATATGGAGTATAGTTCTAGTTCTATATGTCCTGGTGTGTAGGAGACCAGGCCTACAACCTAAGGAATCCACTGCATTGGCATGATCAGGAAAATTCTGTACTAACAGGCTTACTGGCATTTGTAGAATATAACTGCATTTTATTAACTGTTTATAGTCTTTTTGATCCTTCTTCTTCCTCTTCTGTCTGCCAGCGTACCTACATAATGTTAAAGTGTACGTAAACCCAATAAGAAAAATACTACATATTGTAGTTTACCAGTCCTGAGCTGTGGTGGCTGCATTAGATTTTTTGTTCTTTGCCTTTTTCACCTGGTAATGCTGTAACTATGTGTGAACCACAAGGTGGCCATGTTCAGTCACTCCATTGTATTTATGGAAGGAGCCATGGCGGTAACTTACGCTGTACTTTAAACATGCCTTTTCTTCATCTCTTTTACATGGGGGAGTTCAGTAGTTTACAAGCAAGGTAGGATTGTTTGTGCTTTTGGTTCAGCTTTTAGATGGTAATAAGGTCACTGCATTTCTGGTGAGATTAACAAGTATTTTCGGTACTTGCATAGCCTAAAGACTGAATCCAATGTAGCCACCACATCAAAGTACTGGTAAGCTGCAATATTTTAAATTTTGGTTCTTGAGTTCAAATATCATATTATAAACCAACATGTTTAGTGTAGAATCATGTACAAAATGCTTGTCATATATCTTAACATGTATCATTTTAAATGCTTTTAAAGGGGATGTCAACATAACTATTCCAAACTACAGCGCTGCTGCTTATGACTTCATACGTGCTTTCCGCAAAGGAGATCTTGGGAGGGTGGCATTGGATTGATAAAACACAAGTGGACTACGCTTCTACAGGACATGCATTGTGACTCAGAGCATTTGGCTGTTTGATAACATATTAATCTGTTGCTGGTAGTGCAGAATTGTTCAAATTCCAGTCATTGTCATTGACAGATGACTGCTGTGTTGCCTTGCTGTTTTTATATGCCTACAGGAAATGCTGAAGATAGCAAGGAATACAACAGTGGGAACATACAACCCCAGGGTAAGCTATGCTTGATTGTCAGGGCACAGTAGTGAACACCAGCTTGATGTGTAGAACAGATTCATCTTTAAACTGTCTGTATAAATGTACAATTCAAAGCAAAGAATACATCATTCTTTTAAAGTCCACTTTGAATACTAATGAATACGCACATTGGTTGCAAAGCACTTACATTTCCATAAGTATATAAAGAGAAAAGCTAAAAAACAATTAAGTTTCTGTTTTCATATACAGCAATAGTTACTAATTGGTTGCAGAGTACAGTACTGCCATTTGGCTCATTCTGGAATATTTTGTTAAATCGTTTTTTTAGATATGTTGACTTACATAGCTTCATGTGCTTGCATTTCAGGTGCATAAAAAATGAGGGGAATTTATCAAGACTGCAGCAGACAGAATCTGGAGCAGTTGCCCATAGTAACCAATCAGCTTCTCTCTTTAGGTTGTTTAGTTAAGCTTTGAAAATGAAAGATAGAAGCTGATTGGTTGCCATGTACAGATGCTCCAGATTCTCGCTGCTCCAGTTTTGATTAATGCCCCTCAATGTGTTCAAAGTCTCGCAGTTCGTTTTCTTTAGAAAGCAGCCACATCCTGACTAGAAAAGCCCGACCCTGCCAGCATGCTATAGAAAGGGGCCATTGCTCTATGTGAAAGCAGTGATCTCCTTGCTCTTCTTCTAGCAAAGATCAGGCTCCCTGCTGATTGGGAGAGTTCTAGCTATGACTCAGCAGAAGGAGACGACTGCTTCTACTTCGAGAGAAAGGGTCCTTTTGTACAGCATGCTGACAGTGGACAGGCTTGTCTACTCAGGCTGTGGCTGCTTTCAGGAAACAAACTGTAGGACATTTAACACCTTTTGTTATTTCTGCACCCAATCAATGCCAGTCACTGCTAGGACACATAGAAAACATGTGCCCTGTTCACACCACAATGCAGGTGTGATGTGTGCTGGGCTGAGATAAAATGCCAACATATTGCATTTTTCTGCAGCACACTGGATGCCACCACCGCACAATGTAAAGCTTTGTACAATCCAAAAATAGAAAAAGAAATATATAAATAAACAGTGGCTTGTGTTATAACAACTCAAGGCACCGTGGCTCACCCCTGCCACCCAGCAGGCACTTCTTTTCCATTTGTTAATCAAACTGTCTTCAGGATTACCTTCATTAGGCGTGAATTAACATAGACTTATTTGTGGGGGTAGCAATTTATTTGGTGATACCGATTTGCCTCGGTTTGACATGTGCCTTTCAAAAAAGACATAAGTACAGTTTATCATTCTAAGAAAAGTTCCGTACCATCTGATGAAGTCGCCGACACAAAGTTTACCAGTCGCCTACACTGGGTGCAGTTTATTTCAAAACTTTTGTAACTGTTGAGAAGTTGAGTGCTTAAATTGCAGCTGTACAATCTTAAATATTATTTTCTTACATTATCAGCAATATAAATTGTAAATAATGTATATTAAATAAAGTTTGCCCTTTTCTAGTGCTGTGTATTTGTTTTCTTAGTGGCATGGGAAAAGCATAACTGTCCAGACGTTCTTTTCCAGGTTAGCAGGAGGAATAGTGTAATTTAAATCCCAACAGGCAGATATAAATACACGAATTATATAGTTGTGTATTAATTAAAAACAGGGGAGTAACTGCAAATTATAAACCTCTCTGTAGTAGTTGGCAGTGTCAGTTGTGACAATATGTATCATTGATCTTAAGGTGAAGTATGTATGATGGACAGGCAGCAGGAGAGTTGTCAGTACACCACGAGGGAGCAGTGCTGGGGTAAAAGTTATAGTAGCACTAATAACTGATATTTTATTATGATGAAATGACTATTGCCCTTGCACACATTTACTCTTCAACTCTAATACAAACTCAAGCTTCATTAAAGTTCTTTGTAGGAGCACAAACCTCAGCCCTCCTATAAGGTTTTAACAGAGATGAAACTGGGATGTGTGTCTGCATTAGGTATACAGGGTTAATTTCAATCTGTAGCAGGCTTGTAGCAGTATCAATGCTGAGATTGATAAGCAAATGCTCCTTCCTGGACAGAGGGGAATGTGTAACTATGATCCTGAGGACTGACTTCAGCCCTTCTGCACTGGAAGCTTCACAGTTTAGTTTTCCTAATCAGCCCCCTTCTACCCTGGGCCCAATAGCAGCCATGTGGGCTGCTATGGCTATTGTTACACGACTGATTGAAATCATTCAACTGCATGTTCAGACCAAACTTTATTTTGTTTGTTTTAGATAGAGCTGCGAAGGATCATCTGACTGGGGTTCTAACTTTCTGGTAATCTACCATAAAGTGTTTTTATCTCTCTTTTTGTTACCCTTGGAGATTTTCCTTTTACTTTCTGCCTGGTTAAACCATTTTCACTGGGACGGTGAATGCCAAAAAATCTCTCTTGTTCAGCCATAAATAGCAGCAAAACCCAACAGGGGTTTCAGTCTCCCCCATTCTTGTCAGGAGGTAATCGTCGGGCTGGGAATCGGAACCCACTGGCAGGAACGGGCCATAGTCTGAAGGGGAGGTACAAAGGGGCAATCCAAAGGTGAAGTCAAAGTCCGGTCCCGGGTCAAGGCAGGCCAGAGAGTCAGCAACAGGAAGTCAGATGAGGGGTTAGGAAATCGCAGCAGCAGCAAACACAGGAGGCTAGGGTGTGTGCTGGGAACCTCCCCCAGCAAGGCCCACACCTGACACCAGTAATGGGCGCAGGCGCACTACAGGCTGGATAGACTGCGTACGCATGCACAGGGGGGCGCGCGCAGCCTGTCCACCGCGCAACCGCAACCCAGGCGCCAGGGCCAGGGGTCCTGCCAGGATGGAGAACCTGTGCCCTCTGCCGCACGTGGCGTTCCCGAGGAGTGGTAAGACCCCTGATATCCTGACAATTCTATCTAATCAGCTGATTGGTGAGTGCTTGTAACCGCTCTCCATCCTAACTCACTGTCACAGGAGGCTGAGCAGGTGTGGGGAGGAGAGCTCGGTCTCCTGTGACATGGCTGCCAGCTGACTCTTCCCCCGCACCGCCGGCTTTGCCGCCTGTGACAGCTGATAGCTGTCTCCTCCCCACACCACTCTCCATCCTGATCTGCCATTTCACAGGAGCCCAAACTGGGCAGGGGAGGAGAGCTCAGCCTCCTGTGACAGTGCTGACAGCGCTCTCTTCCCCGCCCCACTAATGCTGCTGACAGTTTCTCTCCTCCCCAAGCGGGGAGGTGAGAAACTAGAGATGCATCGCATTGTCGGCCAAAAACTTTACTTTTAGGCATTTTGCCCAAAGTACCATTTTCAGCCGATGTGTTTCAGAGGCCGAAATTTCGGTGCATCCCTAATAAATAGCTCTAATGGTGTAAACACAGTAAAACATCGCACACAAATAAACAAATAGTCATAAATAAATCACAGTGAAACAGTGAATCCAGATCAAAAGCCACATGTGAAATCAAATCTTTCTCCAGATCTCCTCACCGAAATCAATCCTCGTTACATATTACTCCACACCCATCCAATGAGGAAATGGTGAAGGTAAGATCTCATAGTGTAAAATACCCTTTACCAGCCAGGGGAGAGAGCGAGGAGAGACAGCCAGGGGACAGAGAGCAAGGAGAGACAGCCAAGAGAGCAAGGAGAGACAGCCAAGAGAGCGAGGAGAGACAGCCAAGAGAGCGAGGAGGGACAGCCAAGAGAGAGAACGAGGAGGGATAGCCAAGAGAGAGAACGAGGAGGGACAGCCAAGAGAGAGAACGAGGCGGGACAGCCAAGAGAGAGTGAGGGCAGACAGCCAGCAGAGAGAGAGTGAGGGGAGACAGCCAGCAGAGAGAGAGAGAGAGTGAAGAGAGAATTAGGAGGGCTTACACTGACTGCTACCGTAGCGGAGTTATTCTCAGTGACAGCCAATGTAACAGGTATGTACACTGACCAGCAATGTAATAGAGGTGTTCACACTGACCAGTAATGTAACGGAGATATTCACACTGACCAGCAATGTACAGGAGGAATATACACTGGCCAGCAACGTAACGGAGGTATTCTCAGTAACCGCCAATGTATCGGTGGTATATACAATGACCAGTCATTACCTTAAAATTATTGAGATTTCGGAATTAGCATAGATGCAATATTTGCTGGATTACAGTAGATTTGTTTCACTTTTTTTTCACTGCAATTCCTCTTGAAAGTAAATATAAAACAAATCCCAACTTACAATATTTTATATCTAAAAAGAGAATTTATCTGCAAAACTGTTTAAGGAAATATAAAGCAGCCAGGGGTCCCATTCAAAGTGAATTAAACTGGTGAAAGGCTTCAAAAAGGCATGAGAGAGCTATACAATATGTCTGTTAACCACAGAGGCTGATAGCCACACACAGTGACAGATACAGGAGATAGAAGAAAAGCAGCTGAAATACCTTTCCCGCGCTGAGACACTGCCAGAATGCCGGACTGTACCACCTTCTACAATGGTGGAGGGATACAGAATTTGCATATCAATTAACCATGATATTTACATATGAATGAGTCGTGGCTTATTCATATGTAAATATCACACTTAAGCCTATTTTCAGTGGATGGCCAGTAGCCCCTATCTTAATTTTGGTTGCCCTTGTCTGCCTGACATTTTGTGTGCTGGTTTCAGCTGCCACGAAACCCAGACACAGCCTTCAAAAACCGGACTGTCCGGGTGAATCCCGGACAGGTAACAACCCTACTAGGGAGCTAAAATAAAGTAATACCTGAACTGCGATCCAGGCTGGCTCCTAGGCCGGTCCCTTCAGCCTTGTTCCCCTTCTGCTCCAGCAGTCTAAGGACCTATGAGTCATCAGGTTCTACGTATATAGTTTATAGAACGTGAGGATGGCAAGGGACGAATGTTCTTTCATATTGTTGCTTATTTTTGCAAAAGTCTACTGTATATATGGATGTGTTCTCTAGCACTCCCTCCACTGACCTGTTGTGGTAATTACATCTTCCTTAGTTTGCATTCATGAAGTAGGCAGCAGTGCTTTATAAATGTGCCCAGTGCAGCTGGTGTAAATGGGCCCTAAAACTGAAAAGGACAGACATAAAAATGTAAGTGTGAAAGAAAGAAAACAGTCAAATAAGTATTTTTCCTTTACTTGAGTAACCCCCCACGGTAATAAAAATGGGCCTAGAGGGCACTTTCAATCTCTCACTCTACTGGCATCTTTCCCTCCCCTCTAAAGCATGCGCTGGTCACCCCAATACCCCAAAAAACCTCACTGGACCCTACCAACCTCAACAATCGCAGACCAATCTCCTTACTCTCATTCACCTCCAAACTCCTAGAACGCCTTATCTACAGCCGCCTGAGCCGCCACCTCGCTGATAACAACCATCTCGATCCCTTACAGTCTGGTTTTCACCCGAACACTCCACTGAAACCGCCCTCCTAAAACTCACTAATGACTTACTAACAGCTAATGGCCACTACGCATTACTCTTGCTATTAGACCTTTGTGCTGCTTTTAACCCTTTCGCTGCCAAGCCCTTTGGAACATTTTTCAAATCAGCTGGCCAAGCCATTTTTGAATTTTCTGCAATTTTTTCCTATTGATTTGATTTTCAACTGCTGCGTTGCTAGCGTTTGTAAAAGACCCCCCAAACCATATATTTTCTGAAAGTGCTGGCCCGGTAGAATAAAAAGATGGTGATACTAAATTTGTAGGCCCTGCGATAATTGCGCAAATGTTTCTCAAATTAATATTAAACCGATAAAAATACACAATTCGTTGTTAAAACACACCAAAATCAGTATCCGTGCACAAAAAAAAAAAATTCTGACTAAGTCTAAAAGATAAAACTGTATTGAGTTAATGAATAAGAAATATTAGCAAATTTGTAATTGCGCCTTTTTGCGAAAAGGTAAAAAAATGAAGGTATGCAAAACTGTAAATCGACTTATGTACAAAATTGTTTTGGTGTTTGTGTTGTGATAAAATGATACAGGTGTATATTTAATTGCAACACAAGGTATCACAACGCATGGCAATGAGTCACAAAGCTTTGCCATGCGCTGCCATAGTTAATTTAATGTTTTTTTTTAAAGGAAAAAAAACCATAAAAAAGATCATGCACTGTGATGCATTCTAACAATGCACTGCAGCGCATGTGCATGGTGTGCACCACAATATGTGTGTGTTATGTGGGGGGAGGGAGGGGTTGTGCTTTTTTTTAATTAGTTTTTTTTTACACATTTTTAATTTTTTTTAAATAATTTTATTTTGTTTTACATTTTTTTTAATTTTTTAAAACATTTTTTATTTATTTTTTAATAATTTTGTAGGCTACAGTGAAATCTCTGGGGTCTAAACAGACCCCTGACATTTCCCTTTTGAAATAGAAAAAGAAATTGAGGACACCAAATCCTCAATTTCTTTTTCTGCAGCCTCAGCACTCAATGAATGGGAAGCACTCAGTACAGAGGCTTCCCATTCCATTCAGAAACTGCTG
>NW_017306993.1:535561-565898 GCF_000935625.1 Nanorana parkeri
TGTAAGGAGTTCCGGGGACGGCGGCCGGTGAGAGTGCGTTCCACAGTGGAACGCACCAGGAAGAGGTTCGCCGCAGTCACGCCCCCTCACTGAGAAGTCGGCCGTAGCGTTCCACCCTGGAACGCGGAAGTGGCGTGACGTCGCTCCCTGCTTTCCCGCGTCCACGGGCTATTTAAACTCAGCCGCCGGGTTAGTAGGGCGTTCCAATATTGCGGATCGAACGCCCTGCTAATCCCGTACCCGAACCTACATCCTGGAGTCGCCTCGACCCCATTCTACCCCAACACCTCGTTCTGCCTGGGAGACCAGCTCACCTCGAGACCGGTTCACCCCTGGACAACATCCTACAGCCTGGACACCTGTCTACACCAGGACATCGCCACCCAAGCCAGCCTGCAGACAGGATTCCCACCATTGCCTCCATACCGGCAAAACCGCAAGTACTCTGCAGTTACCCCTGCAGTCCTCTAGTGACTTGTCCCCATACAGCCGCTGATGACAGCTATTAATTTAAAGGGGACAGTCTGCTGAACAGTTCTACTATAAGCTGATGGTCGACCATCAGCTTATAGTAGAACTGTAAATGCCAGGTCCGTACGGCATACTGAGCTGGCCAGCTGGAAGCACTTTTGTAGCTCCGTACGTCGTACGTCCTTGGCAGCGAAAGGGTTAACACTGTTGACCACCTGCTCCTCCTCAAAAAACTTCACTTGCTTGGCCTACAAGACTCTGCTCTCTTATGGTTCTCCTCCTACCTATCTAAGCGCTCCTTTAGTGTCCCCCTACAAATCTAACTCCTCCCCTCCTCTTCCTCTTTCTGTAGGGGTCCCCCAAGGCTCTGTCCTTGGACCCCCCTTCTCTTCTCTATGTACACCTCCTCCCTTGGTCAGTTAAAAACCTCACATGGATTCCAATCTCTATGCCGATGACACTCCACAACTCACCCCCTCAGTGTCCTTTCGTGTCACTAATCTACTAACTGACATATCAGTCTGGATGTCACAACACTTCTTAAAACTCAACCTTTCAAAAACTGAGATCATGATATTTCCTCCCGCTCGTGCACCTTCCCCAAACTTTTCCCTTGAGATTGATAACACAACTATCCAACCCTCCTCCCATGCCAAGGTCCTAGGTGTCATCCTTGACTCAGATCTCACCGTTCTTCCCCACATCCAATCCCTATCCAAATCCTGCCGCCTTCACCTTCGTAACATCTCCAAAATATGACCCTTCCTCACCAATGAAACTGCAAAATTACTCATCCACTCACTTGTTACCGCTCGTCTTGACTATTGCAACTCCCTCCTTATTGGCCTACCTCTACACAGGTTATCCCCCCTTGAATCTATCATGAATGCTGCTGCTAGACTCATTCACCTAACCAACTGCTCAGTGCCTGCAACCCCACTCTGCCAATCCCTCCACTGGCTTCCAATAGCCCAAAGGATAAAAAATAAAAATTTAAAATATTAACAATGACTTATAAAGCCATCCACAACTCTGCCCCTGGCTATATCTCAAACCTTGTCTCAAAGTATCACCCTAACCGCTCTTCTAAAGACCTCCTGCTTTCCAGCTCCCTCGTCAACTCCTCCCATGCTCGCCTCCAGGACTTCTCTAGAGTCTCTCCCATCCTCTGGAACTCTTTACCCCAACCTGTCCGACTATATCCCACTCTGACTGCCTTTAGGCAATCCCTTAAGACTCCTCTCTTCAGGAAACCCTATCTCACTTCAAACTAACCACTCAACCATCACATTCTCAAACAATTCATCCCCACACAGCTAGCTCCTCATGTATCACTTGCCCCTCCCTTTTAGATTGTAAGCCCTCAGGGGCAGGGCCCTCCTTACCATCTTGTCTTGAATTGTATTGTGATTGTAATGTCTTCCTTATATTGCAAAGCGCTGCTCAAACTATTGGCGCTATATAAATCCTGTATAATAATAATAATAATAATAAAAGGGCCACAGGTCGGGCACAAGGGGCTTATTCTGTTAGAGAATGTGTGATACACTTTACATCTGAGACCCAGTCTATGTGGAGATTACGGTGACTCGCTAACAGCTAAACTGGAAAAGACACAGAAGGCCCAATTCACAAAGCTCAGTGATATGAGGGTAAAAGCTCTTATTTTACCAGTCTTTATTTTGCTTACTGAAACATGCAATTCACAAAAGCTGAGATCTGTGAAGGGAAAAGTGATGGTCCTTGTTGAATCAAATGGTCAAACACCATTTTTTAAATCAATGTCAGCCATTTTAAGAAAGACATCCATTTTTTGGAATATTCTTATTTTAAGAATACGTTTGCTGTAAACATATTTATGATTTATAAAGGGAATTTCCAGAGACATTACAAGGGGGATTGTTCTGAAGTCATGTCTGCAAGGAATATTGCCAAAGACATTGAAATCCACCTTCCAGCCTTATCTTAGAGAACCCCCTGATCACGAGTGAACATTCACTTACGTAATGCTGTTTGATCAGGGCCGGTGCTAGGATTCGTGCCTACACAGGCAAGGTGCATTTTTGCGCCCCCCTCCCCGACCCCGACCCCCTGTAAAAACAGGGCATTTTGACAAGTACTTGTGAGGGCCTGGCCAGACAGGGTTGAATCTCAGCTGCGAAACAGTAAGGAGGGTGAGGGTTACTTAGTAGTAACGGTATTCAGTGTTGGACTCCTGGCGTCTCTCTCCCTAAATACGGAGAGTTAGGAGTCCTACCATCATGTACCGCAAAGAAAAGATTAGGTTAGAGACCAGTACGTATTTCCTGCATACGAGTGGTCTCTCAAAGGAAGTTTTAGCAGCTAACGGTCCACAAGTGGTTTTGAAGGTGAAAGGCAAACTATACTAGGTATTAGTGAGGTTCCAGTTCACAGCAGTATTGTGGTAGGAAGTTCTGTAATGTTAGCCGTCCGTACAATGCAGGAGATTAAGGCAGGTTAAAGAGCTTAGGCATACAAGCAATGTGAAGTCAATGAGCAGAGGGAGCTATTCCCATTCACATATATAGTTGGTACTTGCTGTTCATAGTGTCCTTTGTTAGAGTGGTAACAAGAGGATGCAGTTATCTAAGCAACCAGCAGATGGAGCCTTCTCCAGCAGGAGATGTGACAGATACTTGCTGTTAGTAGGCTCTTCGGTTCGTCCCAGAGCAGCGGGAAGCGTGAGTGTCCTGATCAGCTCTCTCTCACTAGAAGCAATGTTGGGGGCGTCCAGGGGTCCGTATGGCCGGCAGAGTCAGCGGGTGCTCACGCCACAATCACTACAGTGGAACGCCGAGCTGAACGTCTGCCGGCGTTTTAAGCCGGAAGGAACAAGGAGGTGCCGTTGACGTCATCGGGCCGATGCATTCCAGGGTGGAATGCATCGGCGCGCTCAGGACTTCCTGGTTTACGGCTGCGTTCCAACCTGGAACGCAAGGACGTGCCGCGATCCTTACAGTAAATGCCGGGCCTGTGTTTGATTATTGGATAGACATGAAGTAACTAATTACTATTAACCTTCTGCCTTCTGGGATGTGTGACATCCCAGGAGACAGTGGGGCCAGACTACATTGCCTAGGTGAAGGTGAAGTTGCACCGCTCTGCTCCCACACAACCATCTTGAGACAAGACAATGGGTCTCTGTCAGGTCTCAGGCCCCCGACAGAGGCCCGCCAGATACACTATATTGCCAAAAGTATTGGGACACCCCTGCAAAATTGGATTCAGGTGTTTTAATCACCTCCATGGCCACAGGTGTATAAAAACAAGCTTCTAGGCATGCAGACTGCTTCTACAAACATTTCTGAAAGAATGGGTCGCTCTCAGGAGCTCGGTGAATTCAAGCATGGTACCATGATAGATTGCCACCTGTGCAATAAGTCCATCCATGAAATTTCCTTGCTACTAAATATTCCACGGCCAACTGTTAGTTATAACAAAGTGGAAGCAACTGGGAACAACATCAACTCAGCCACGAAGTGGTAGGCCACGTAAAATGGCAGACCGAGGTCAGCGCATGCTGAAGCGCACAGTGCCCAGAAGTCGCCAACTGTCTGCATTGTCAATAGCTACAGACCTCCAAACTTCATGTGGCCTTCAGATTGGCACAACAACAGTGCATAGAGAGCTTCATAGAATGTGTTTCCATGGCCGGGCAGCTGCATCTAAGCCTTACATCACCAAGTGCAATGCAAAGCGTTGGATGCAGTGGTGTAAAGCACGCCACCACTGGACTCTAGAGAAGTGGAGACGTGTTCTCTGGAGTGACGAATCACACTTCTCTGTCTGGCAATCCGATGGACATGTCTGGGTTTGGCAGTTGCCAGGAGAACGGTACTTGCCTGACTGCATTGTCCCAAGTGTAAAGTTTGGTGGAGGAGGGATTATGGTGTGGGGTTGTTCTTCAGGGGTTGGGCTTGGCCCCTTAGTTCCCGTGAAGGGAACTCTTAAGGCATCAGCATACCAAGACATTTTGGACAATTTTCGTGCTCCCAACTTTGTGGGAACAGTTTGGGGATGACCCCTTCCTGTTCCAACATGACTGCGCACCAGTGCACAAAGCAAGGTCCATAAAGACATGGATGAGCGAGTTTGGGTTGGAGGAACTTCACTGGCCTGCACAGAATCCTGACCTCAACCCGATAGAACACCTTTGGGATGAATTAAAGCGGAGACTGCAAGTCAGGCCTCATCCAACATCAGTACCTGACCTCGCAAATGCGCTTCTGGAAGAATGGTCAAACATTCCCATAGACAGACAGCCTTCCCAGAAGAGTTGAAGCTTTTATAGCAGCAAAGCGTGGGCCAACTCAATATTGAACCCTAAGGACTATGACTGGGATGCCATGAAAGTTCATGTGCGTGTAAAGGCAGGCGTCCCAATACTTTTGGCAATATAGTGTTGTGGCAGTGCATGGCAATACCACGGTGTAGTATGGCAACTTTGGCGCCCAGGACTCTCAGCCAGAGGGGCTGAGAGGTTCCACAATGTGAATACCTTTGGAAAGGAGGAACTGGCTGTTCAATTTCTTCCAGGTTTTCCAGACTATAGTGGCATGGTATCTCCAGTCCTGGGACCAGGTGTTGCCAGTTGCCAGGTTGAGCTGATCAGGTGGCTGAGAGCAGCCTTATTAGGAAGCCAGCCCCGTGCTTAAGGGGAGAGTTGTGGGTGTGCTGGCACACGGTTACAGGCAGACGCTGTTGTGTGCGTGAGCACAGGTGACACAGGAAGGCTGGAGAGGTCCAGAAGGTCGATGACCCTGAGATCCCTGTCGGGGAGACAGAGAGGGACAGTGACCCGCGAGGGTGAATACCAAAAGTCTTGGAGCTGAGGGAAGCTGCTGAGGACGGTATATCCAGGGAAAGTCCTGGGACTATAACACTGGGAGTGTATGGGACAGCCAGATGTCGGTGAGACCAAAACATGATGTGTTAATGAGAGTCCAATGAACTGTTATGCTTCATTTATGCTGAAGAAAGGAGAGTTACTTTGTGATATTCATGGACTGTTCACCTTTTGAATGAATAAAGACTGTCCTTTTATGTTAAAGTCGTCTTCAGAAGTGGTCACTTAGCGCTTACCATTGTGCTATATTCCCCAAACTATCACAGTGTATATGCGCATGTGTAAAACCTTGCAAACTGCCTCTGAGGATGTGTGGCATACACAACCCAAGAGGCAGTGGGGCCATACTACATAATCCTCACCTGGGCGATGATTCAGTAAATGCCCCAGAAAACTAAATTCAAAAAGGTATTTACGGTTTAAAATTGTTGTTTTCTTCAATTGCGTTAGAGGCGGCAAGTGATTGAAAGTCATTTTCATTGGTAAAGTTCCGCTTTAAATCTTGCTTCAAAAATCAAAATGATGACATTTTAGGTTTACATGTGAGATATAAGGACATTATTGTTTAAATGGGTATCACTGACAGTTTCCATGGTGATTATGTTACAGGCACAGATGGGTTACCTCCTCTGCAGACTGTTCCTGAAAGTGCAGCTAGGAGACATAAAATCTAATGGCTGTTTGCTTGCTTAGTGATCAGACAGCAGCTAACACTGAAATCATCCAGTTATTCATTTATAATCTCTAATGTGCTCACTGGGGAGGAGTTAACAGCGACGAGCCTTTGTGCAGCGAGAAGAAAAAGCATACCACCATAGAGACAACAGAAAGAGGAACGTAGAGGGTGAGCATTGGGGAGAACAGAAAAAAGATCATTTCACAGACTGGTAAGATGTGGGCTCTGTATTGTGTGTTATTCCTCCTATCTATCTATCTATCTATCTATCTATCTATCTATCTATCTATCTATCTATCTATCTATCTATCTATTGATCTATCTGTCCATCTCTCAATCTATCCGTCTCTCTATCGATCTATACATCTATTTATCCATCCATCTATAATTATACTCTTGATGTTCATTACTTACAGATTCCCCCCAAAACAAAATTTACTGAATGAGACTTAAAATAATGTACTGTAACACACACAGTACCAGATAGGTTGAACTCGATGTACCCATGTCTTTATTCAACCTAACAACTATCTAATAATACTTAAAATGATATAACGAATAACACTTAAATTTACAGGATAAAGTGTTTGTGGTACAAGCCAAGGCCATGTGTCTATTTTAGATTTAAATGGTAATACCTGCAAAAGCCAGATAACAGTGCACTACTGAAGCTACAACATGCAGGGATGGAAAGACATCTGTAATGAGATGTCACTATGATAATATATGTCCAACATCCATGTAAAGCTTACCTGAGACTTATGTATCCTCCAAAGATGATCTCATATTAAAGAGGCTTTATATATTCTTCCTGAGTGTTTTTCAGCTGACCTATCTTTGCAGATCTGGCTGCAAATGACCCATTTTTGCTCACACTGAATTCCAATGTTGTTTGCTCTGTCATTTGAGAGGCATAATTATCCTGGCAGCACATCAATCTCAAGGGGCCAAATCACCTACATTCAGTGTATTCATGGCCAAATAATGAATTTTATATTCATAGTAAAATGCATTCAATCGGGATACTAAAACAATGGCACGAGAGGATTCGCAAATCAGCCAAATAGGCTGTGTAAGGCCTCGTTCACCTGGGCAGCAAATGGGTGGTAAAAACAGGTGGTCAATTTGTGTCCAGCTGACCGCCTAAAATAGTTGCCATTCAGGCCGCATTAGCCATGATGCCATGAGTCACGGCAAATTTTATACAGCATGTGGCCTTTAGTAGGTGGTGACCATTGCGGTCAATGGGCCTGCGCTGCAATCACGTGCTAAGCAGTTGGCGACCAATTGTAGCGCAGTATTGTAAACCGCCCCTCAACCGACCTCTGAAAACAATCCGCCGTGGATTGCTTTTAATATGTTTATTATTTTCCCTTTACTTTGTTTGTATTGTTATTTTATTAATATGGGATCTGGATCAGCTCTAACAGCTTCCTTTTAAGAAGATAAATTACCGATGCCAGTTTTACTCACAATGAAGTTCTGATCCTTTTCCTGCAATTCTGGTGAGGCTTCTTGGTCAGGCTGTTGTTCAGACATTAAACACAAGAGCGCACACAACCTAACGCAAAAAAAAAGAAAAAATGACTAAATTCATCACTTGCTCCCATGACTTTGTTGTTTACGGCCTGCGGTGCCTATGTGGTGTGTTGTATATAGGACGCACCACACGCCCCTTAAGAAAAAGGATTGGCAAACATTGTAGATTAATCAAGAAAGGGTCCCTTGATCACAGTGTCCCACGGTACTATACCTTCAACTACAATAAAAGGATCCAGGACTAGTGATGGGCTGGATGTTTGACTCGAACATCGCTATTTCATGTGTTCGCTCCGAACACACGAACTATAAGGGTGTTCAGCGGTCTGTTCCACCGCTGAACGCCCCACAAGGCAATGTGCCTTGTGAAGCCCTGATTGGGCAAGGTCTTGCATCTGACCTATGGTCAGGTGCAAGCCTTTAGCCAATTAGGGCTCAGTAGTCTGTAAAGCTGGCCATACACCTTACAATTATCTGCAGATTTTCTGTGGTCAGATCAAAAGGTGCAACAGATTCCTCCATCTACACTTAACTGTGTGGATGGAGTAATCTCAACCTGGACCAATCTGCTGCACTTTTTCCATCTGACCACAGAAAATCTGCAGATAATTGTAAGGTGTATGGGCACCTTTAGAGCCATGATTTGGCTAAAGTCATGATGACTTTGCCCAATCATGGCTCACCTGTCAGATGATGTAAAACTACACAGTTGGGCGGAGCTAGCTGTCACCGCTAGCTCCACCCAATTGTTTATGTTTTGGCGGCATCTGTCAAAATGCGGCGTGTTTTCGTCGCAAGCGGACGGGGCGTTTTTTAAAAAATGATTTATATGTATTTTTTTTTTTATTTTTTATTTCGTTGAATCGTCGTCATGGACAACCCTGGACGTCGTGATTGACCATGGATTATGTCGGTGGATCAATTTTTTTTGGGGGGGGGGGTTAAATAAAAGATTTGTCTTTTGTTTTTTTTTCCAAATAAAGGATTTTTTCAAAAGTCTGGACTTTTTATTTACAATTTTATTTAACCCTTTAGTGAATGGGTAGGGGTACCCCTTACTCATTCATAAGGTGGGAGGCGCCATCTAGGTGCCCCTTTATTTAAGGGGTACCCTGATGTGAATAAGCCCCCTGTCCGCACCCCCATAACCAACGTCCCAGGGCTTGTGGGGAAGAGGCCCTTGTCCCCATCGGCACAGGCACAAGGTGCTTTTACAGGGGCGATCCTGGAAAAGCACCCTCCCAGTGCCGAGTGCATGTGGCCTTTTATGGTAGGGAGGGCGCTCGCTTGTCCGGCCCTGCCAGGCCTATGCTCGGATCAAGGGTCTGGTATAGAATTTTAGGGGGACACCATGTTTTTTTTCCACCCATTTTTAGGGTTAGGGTTCCTCCTTAAAATTCCTACCAGATCTTAAGGGCCTGGTATGACTTTAAGGGGGAACCCCACACACTTTTCTTTTCTTTTTTTTTTACACGTGGTCCCTCCTAAATATTCCTACCAGGCCTTAAGGGTCTGGTATGACTTTTTTTTTAATGTGGTCCCTCCTAAACTGCACGCTTAAAAAAAAAAAAGTATTTTTTTTTCTTTAGAAATGTCAGTTTTGCTGCAGCAGGTTCTACACATCGTACACATTTGCCACATTACAGGCGAGTTAAGGGCTCCCCCCAGGCGTGATATTTAACCTCTTGCCATCCGCCCGTAGTAAAAAAACAGACGGACGGCACTGCTGCATTTGCGGGTTGCCGTCTCCAGACGGCAATTATTTTCTGCTTGCGCGCGCCCCCTAGCGGGCACGCACGGGCAGAAAAGACCCGACCATTAAACACACCCGTTACCGGGTGTTTGACATATAGGCGATCAGCGGGTCCATAAAATCATTTTAGGGCCATCAATCACTGATAACACTAAACTGATGAGCGGTAACAGCTTTTAAAGCGTCGCCTATGGCCAATTTTGGGTATTATTGTTTTTTGAGGTATCGTGCGCGCACGCAATTTTAAGGCTTGACATGTTTGGTGTCTTTTTACCCGACGTGACCCCGTCTTTTATATTTTACCAGAAAATTGGGTAATAATAAATGTTTTATCATTTAATATAGGGGAAACTGTTTTTTTTTAAATCGGTAATTTTTCCTTAATATAGTAAAAACACTGCTCCTCTAAAAACTGTATTTTTTAAGGTTTTTTTTTTCATTGATTCATGTCCCTCAGGGCATTACCCGGATCCCCCTAAACTTTTTCATGGCCAACAACTTGCATATAAGCCCTCTTAAAGGGGACAATTGTTTTTGAAAGTTCTACCCCCTTAGACTTGCATTAAGTTCGAAAATAATACTTTTTGGATGTTCTAAAGCTCGAATTTGAACCGAACTCGGACCTCTTCAGCTCATCACTATCCAGGACCTTTGAGTTTTTGCGATTGAACAGTTTCCAGAACATTTCCCTCCACCCGAGCGTTTCCAACGACTCTCTAGGCGCAAAACTTACTGGATATACAAATTAAACACCTTGTCTCCCATAGGGCTCAATGAGGATTTGGAAATATATACCATCATCTAGTGACCTATCTTTTGAGTTCAAACCATTCTTTGAGGCTGTGTATTCCCATTTGGGGTTTACATCCCTCCACAGTGCAATTCCACTTTTTCATACATCTCCTGGCCCTGCTGTTCTCTTTCTCCAATGAAGTATCCGTTTCCATATAACATGCATTCCATTTATTCTGTTACAACCACCGCTTTATGTATTTGCACATACCTTCCTGAGACTTGCCTGCACGGGCAGTTACAACCTACTGACTTGGTGATATTCACAGATAGTGTCCAACTCGATAAGTCTGACTCAGAGTAGAATCCAATGTAGTTTATTTACAATCTCAATACAGAGGATGTGATTCCTTGTCATTCTTAGAGTGAAAAGACATTCCTATCTTTGCCATTAACAGGATAACATAGACCCCCTTACCTTTGAGAGGGTAATGTGGAGAGAGAGAGCTAGTAGAAGGAGTCTAGCGTTCGTCAATATGCTGCCTACTGTAAAGAGTTTATAGTGTAATTTAGTGTGGTATGGAGCCTTTCCACTACTATTTATAAGCACATTTTAAAATCTCTGCTTCATTCACAAAAAAAGGTAAAGATTAGAAATGTTTTTTTTTTTAACATTTTGTAGATTGTGACAAATAGGAAGTTTTAGCAGAAGACTGTACCAATATACAGAAAACAGCAGGGGTGAAACAGAAGATACCATATATGCACAGATTAAGCTGTAACAATGCTAATCTTACACTTGTAGTTAGAAATACAGCATAACACAGTGAAATGCAATTATATAGGTACGTAGTGTAACTAAAACAGCAGAAATAAGGACAATTACACCGGATGTGGCAGCACACCATTCATTTTATTCCAATTGATTTTATTTCCTTATATTCCCATCAGGGGTTTCCTCCACCCCTCCACAGTTTGTTTTATTTTTATTCTCACTTAGTTACTTTGTATTATCCTGTGCTTCTACAGATAACTCCAATATATATATATACTGTGTATATATCTAAAATATATATTATATATATATATAAGTAATAAGCCGGCTCCCAGGGGGATGCCACAGGAAAGCAGTGTGATCATAATCGCAGAGGACACTAGCGGTCAGGACAGAACAATAAATACCTATATTTGTACTATGTGAGTGCAATTTAGCTTTTTTCTCTCACATCCCCCTATTTATTGCACTAGGTTGTGGCACTCTTGTTTTTCAGTTACCACGTAGGATACTTCTACCTGCTTTTTTAGAGCCACACACCACTAAGCCTACCCATGGATCATCTCCCTGCTGCCCCCCCCCCCATTTCTGAGTGCACTTGGTACCTATAATTCCTGTTGTTCAGATGGTGCTGACTGTGTCACTACATGAGGCATAGGTGTTTATTTATGAATTACACTTACGCAGATATGTTACCGTATTGGTGTCTGAGTGCAGAATTCTGTAACCCTTTTAAAATTCACTGTAGCTTTCAGATATACCTTGCTTAGCACAAGGCTCCTATTGCTTACTTTGGTAATTTCAAGTTTAATCATTTGTGAATGTGGAAAGATACCCTTCCTTTCCTGGAGTCTGAGCTTCATTAGGACCACATAGATCTGGGTGAATTAAAGTGGGTTTAAAAAAAAGTGCTGTGGTGATGTTTACCATTATGTGCACAGCATATTAGCACATTATGGCCAACTTACCTCTTATAACGATCCCCCTGCGCTACGCTTTCTGCTCTCCCCTCACCGGTGCTGCCATTTTCTCACAGTCTCTTCTGGGTTTTGTGCGTTCAGCCTCATGATTGGCCAGGGCGTTACTCCCGCGTGTTCTGTTTGTGCACAGAAAAAAAAGAAAAATTCCTGTCTGGGAGGTAGATTTTTGGCAGAATCACAGTCCCTGTGTGTGTTGTAAAGTAGCCACCACTCCAAGCTCGTTCCAGTAATGGACCACAACCTCAATACAAATTAATACCACTTAGTAGTAGAAATACTAGTCACAGTATATTTAAGAATGGTTGTTGTACATATGTCTGTATAAACAGCATGCTAACTGGAAAACTAACAAGAAAATGTAGAATTCCGGGAATGGCTGTGGGAGATGGACAGACAAGGGAGCTCTGGTCCACAGCTGCTATCACTACCAGAAACATTAAAAATATTAATATATTACCGGTAGATGATTTGATCTGTTGAAATCAATGTTTTGGTTTCGGCTTCACCATCTTTTTTTTTTTTACATAATATTGTTTGCTGTTTCAATCTCCATGTTCAGTATTTTTTTGTTTTGCTTCCCAGGTCCCTGAAAATGCGAATCAGTTCAGCTCTGTGTTGGTCAATCTTGCTGTTAGTGGCACTTCTTGCTCACAATGTCACAACCAAAGGAGGTCGTGGAGGTGCAAGAGGAGGAGCCAGAGGATCATCGCGCGGGAGATCTCGAGTTCATGCAAAGAGCTCAGCACGTTATGGTTCATTCCGGGTGGCTACTGGAGCAGCAGCTGCAGGAGTAGTGGCAGGAGCAGCAGCTGGAATTGCTGGGAAAAGAAGGTGGAGATATGATGACAGTTCAGAAGAGAGGATGCAATATGGTAACCGCACTAATGAAGGGATCTACAGCTACAGGGCATGGACCTCTGGTTCTAAAACCCTCTCTGCAAGCTTGGCCATCACTCTGATCCCCCTTTTTACAACCAGTGTTAAGTTTTATTTCTAACAGCTATACCTAGTCCACTGCGTGTAAGTTACAAATTTGAGGAAGTGTTTTCTTTAAACAAGCAGTACTCTAATGGTTTCACCAGCAAGTCTGTTCTGGAATATTGAAAATCTCTAGTTGCTAACCCTAGTTGCTAGGATGAAAAGAATTATCATCAGACAAAGATTATATGATTCAAATATACCATGAAAAAACATTAGCTGCATAAACCCAACCAGAAAATCTATCCACAATAAAGGTCACAATAAAAGTGCTTTAACAGGGATGAGGATTGGTCCTCCAACCTCACATCTGAGAGGAGTGCTGCTTCGGTTATGTTGGACTACATCGGAAAACAAAATCTGCATTAGGTGGTTTCCTTATTACCTGTTTCATTTTGCTATTCTAATCAACAACAATACTCTCTTGTATCCATGGAGACTCTGTTCATGTAAGGCGTACTGATTCTCAAATAATTTCTTTCCAACTACTAGTTGTGTCGACCAAAATTTCTCACTGCCAACCTTTTATATTGGTGTTAAAGGGAAAGTTCACTCCTGCTTTTTCAAGTGCAGGTTTACAATCATTAATGTTTTTAGACTAGGAATATTGAATACATTGAAACAAAATCTTGATATTGCAAACTTCCATGCATAATACAAAAATAACATTTACAATAAATATTCTTGAATAACCCTATGGGCCTGATTAACTAAACTGTAAAGTAACCCATGATCACTTCAAACAGCAACCTCTGGAAAGGAAAGCTCTATTTTTTTTCTAGTGTATGTAAAACCAAAATCTGTTTTTCAGTATGGTTGGCATGATGCATGTATATTGTATACGATTTACTTAACACATTTTGGGGGATTATCAAAACTGGAGCAGACAAAATCTGGAGCAGTTACCTATGGCAACCCATACCCAGCTTCTCTCTTTCATTTTGTTCAGTTAAGCTTTGAAAATTAATGGTGGATGCTGATTGGTTGTCATGCACAGCTGCTCCAGATTTTGTATGCGCCAGTTTTGATAAATTCCCCTCATTGTTTTTTGTGACTCTGTTGCACAGGGACAATTCACAAGCTAGAGCATAGGGGAGACAAGGTGAGAGCTGACTGCCAGGGGAGCCAGTATCAGGTAAGTAAAACTGTTTTTCCTAATACCCTAGACCTAAATGAGCATTTAACCCTTGCAGTGCGGGGGCAGTCCCAACACAAGGGGAGTCCTGTGTTTTCCCAAGAGACAGGCTTTAAGAAAACTGTATACAGTGAGGCATGATGTCAAACATACTGAAAAACATACACATTAATTCCCTTGCACATGTGGATGTTTGTAATGCACTTCACCTCTGTTCATAATTTAAATCAGGCTCTATAAACTGCATCTTTGTTATGATGCTGTAATAAATAGTTTATTCTACTAAAGTTTTAGCTAATACTGAGCGTGTAGATGAAAGGGATCTGTCTTCTCAACTTTTAACCTCACTTGCTACTGAAATCTTTGAAGACGCTCAAAAGACATTGACGTTCCATGCTGTTGCCAGATTCTTCATCAGTCTTGGTCCTCTTCTTTTTCATGTCTGACAAGGAGGCAGTAGCCAACAATGATGACAGTTTGGGGGGAATTGATGACAAAAGGAGTCCCAGCTATTGAGCTTCAAAGAGAACTCCAGGAAATATACCTGGAAAGGATAGGGAGAGGTAAGTGTTATGCATTAATTATACTTCTCTGTGCTGTATTTTTCAAGATCTGTCTCTCTGAAAACTGTGTCCAGATCCAAGCCTTCCTGTTAGCTCAATAATTTTTCCATTCATTAAATAGTAGGGATAGGTGAGCAGAAAAAAAGTGGGACAGAGGCATTAAACTAATACTACCCCTACACTCAAGGCACAGATTTCAGGCCAGTATTTTGGAAAGCATGGAGGTAAGTGTAATTAACACATAGCGCTTACCTCCAGCTGTTCTTTTGAGTTATAGTTTCTACAACTTTCCTTTAAAACCTTGCCTAATGGACTGAAATCTTTGGTAAATAAGTAAAAATTTTTAAAGCCCAGATCTGGGCTCCACCCTTCAATCAGTGGACCCCTCCCTCCCCCTGGAGTCATCCCCAATGTGTATTTGATACTTTTATCTTTTTATATACTTACCTTTTAGAGATGTCTTCAGGCCATCACATGATTCACAGGGTCTTCTTCCTCTTTGCCTCTTCTCCTGCGCTGGAAAGTTCTTAATGATGCAGAGAATGGTGCTGACATGCTGGTGTCATCACCACTCTCTCTACCATTACATTATGAGTGCAGGGTGCCATGTTAACACCCATGTTCACCCCTTTCCACGATGCCCTACACTAACAATATGTCCTCAGTTTTCTGTTTTGAAGGCATCATTGAACCCTTAATATTGAGAGAAATGGTACCAACGATTAAGTGAGAATGGCAGCCAAAGCTGCTTTTTGTATTTTTACTATGGCTGGGGCACCATTTAAAAAAATGCCCAGACTTGGCTTTAAAGCATAACTTACCTGGTTTGATTCAGGTTTAGGAAAAATGTTAAAAGCTTTTAGTAGAAATAAAAAGATGCTTCAAGTTATATCCTGTACAGGCCCAGCTGCTTTATTTTCCTTGCACACGGTTCACATAAGTATGGAATGTTTTCAGATGTGCAGAATTTAGCTGGATAGGTGAAACGTCCTATATAAGACACAGCTTCAGAAAGAGGGGGACTACTTGGTTGATTCATTCTACTAACCAAATCCTAAATCCAGGTCGTTATCAATATTAACACAGTTGTCCCCCATTATATCAGATAATTTGTACTGATAGGGTGAAAATGTTGCTAATTTAGAAAATGACTAAAGATAACTACTGCAGATCTTACTGCAGTCTCAGGTTCCATATATTTAGAACTCACTTAAATTTCAACAGACTCTTATGTGGCCAAGTTGTATTTATTGTACCTTTAAGTGCATTTGCCAAGCTGCATGGCCTACACATTGTACTTTTAAAGGTTACCTTCAACCTCTATATTTAATTTCATATTTCATTTACTATACCTACAGAAATGCTTTTATTAAAAAATCTTATAAGTATACACAACAGATATAAATGAGAAAAGTAATGCATTTGTAAAGCTGCATTCTTTGGTATGGTGTATAGTCTTATACTGTGTGGATGTGTTTAACCTTTGTTATTGAGATGGTGTGCTTTACAATAAATTGCTAAAAAAGCCAAACTTTTTATCCCAAATATTGATATGTGTTTCATAATAAATATGCTTTCTGGATTTTGTTGTTGTGAGTCATAATTTTTGTCATGTTAGCTATACAACTACACAACCTAACACACAGGTACAAATATACCTGCCTCCAAAATGTTGCTTAATCCTTCATAGCAGTGGAAAGTGAATACTTTCATCAGAGGAGAGTAAAGGCCGTGACACACTGCAGGCGAAGCAGCGCGGAGCGGTGGCGCGCTGCCTTTGCGAGCAGTGTTATGTCATTTTCTTTTGGGCACCTCAGCTGGCGAGAGCTCGCGGAGCTGAGCGTGCCGAGATGAACAATTTCAACTTCAGCCAATCGTCTCGCGCGTATAAACCGGCGCGACGGGATGCGACGTCTGACCGGTTGTTAAGCACGAGCCGACTGGCTGAAGGTGCAGTCAATCATCTGACTGCAGTCAGCTCACACACTGCATGCAAAGCTCCGTGCCGGATAGCTTTGCTTCGCTCTGCACGGCTTTGCGTGCAGTGTGTCACGGCCTTAATCAGAGCCCAAGCAGACAAATGCAGTAGGTAGAGTCTTCCATTATGGCATGATTGTCCAACTCTAAAGAAGTGTGATAAGGAAGAGTAGATATTAATAATAACCACATTACATACCATTAAGACACAGTACTGTGATTAGGAAAACCAGTAAGTGAACAAGAAGACCAAAGAACTCAATACCTAGAATGAGAAATGGCTTCTGATTACATGAGTAATAGTGGACAGGGTGTATGTGTCACCCAGACTGTGGCAGTTGGTCAGATAGAACTTGAATTGTATTTTATTCAGAGGGTTATTTTATACTCTCACATGTATATACTGCATGTGGTTGCTGTAGGAAAGACCTTGTTATGATTTTAAAGACCAAACGTGGATAAGAAAACAATTTCATTGACAGGAGTGTGGATGGTATGAGAGCAGGCAGTATGTGCAGGAGAGGAGTGTGGAGGGCATGACAATGGATAGTATATGTAGAAGAAGAGGGTGGAGGGTTGGATAGCATGCAGTATGTGCAGAAGAAGAGTGGAGGATATGGCAGCAAGCAGTGTGTACAGGAGAGAACTGCAGAGGGTATGACAGTGGGTAGTATGTGCAGGAGAGTAGTGCAGAGGCTATGGCAGCTGGCAGTATGTGCATGAGAGGAGTGTGGAGGGTATAAAAGTGGGTAGTAGATGTAGGGGAGGAGTGCAAAGGGTATGGCAGCTGGCACTGTGTGCAGGAGAGGAGTGCAGAGCGTATGACAATGGGCAGTATGTGCAGGAATAGGAAAGAATTGTGGAAGGTAGGAGAGCAGGTATTATGCGCAGGAGAAAAGTGTGATAGGTCGGAGAGCAGGTATTATGTGCAGGAGAAAAGTGTGATAGGTCGGAGAGCAGGTATTATTTGCAGGAGAAGAGTGTGATAGGTCGGAGAGCAGGTATTATTTGCAGGAGAAGAGTGTGGAAGGTAGGAGAGCAGGTATTATGTGCAGGAGAAGAGTGTGATAGGTCGGAGAGCAGGTATTATTTGCAGGAGAAGAGTGTGGAAGGTAGGAGAGCAGGTATTATGTGCAGGAGAGGAGTGTGATAGGTAGGAGAGCAGGTATTATGTGCAGGAGAAAAGTGTGATAGGTAGAAGAGCAGGTATTATGTGCAGGAGAAGAGTGTGGTAGGTAGGAGAGCAGGTATTATGTGCAGGAGAGTAGTGTGGAGGTTATGACAAGTGGTAGTATGTGCAGGAGTAAAATGAGTTGTGGAAGGTAGGAGAGCAGGTAATATGTACAGGAGAGGAATGCCGAGGATATGACAAGGGGCAGTATGTGCAGGAGTAGGAAAAAGTTGTGGAAGGTAGGAGAGCAGGTATTATGTACAGGAGAGGAATGCCGAGGATATGACAAGGGGCAGTATGTGCAGGAGTAGGAAAAAGTTGTGGAAGGTAGGAGAGCAGGTATTATGTACAGGAGAGGAATGCCGAGGATATGACAAGGGGCAGTATGTGCAGGAGTAGGAAAAAGTTGTGGAAGGTAGGAGAGCAGGTATTATGTACAGGAGAGGAGTGTGGAGGGTATGACAAGGGGACGTATGTGCATGCAATAGAAAACAATTGTGGAAGGTAGGAGAGCAGGTGTTATGCGCAGGAGAAGAGTGTGATAGCTAGGAGAGCAGGTATTATGTGCAGAAGAGTATGACAGGTAGGATAGCAGGTATTATGGCTCCCTAAGAAACTACCACACTTAGCCCTGTCCTTCTTCACTCTTTTAGAATCTGGGACTCGGTCAAATTCTCTGGTTGCCTAATATCTTCATAACTTCCTCTTACTACACTTCTGGGAAATCCTATGATCCCTCCCGCTTTTGATAGTCCTTTCGCCTTTAGCTGGCGGTCAACTCAAGGCTACACCACCGCTTAACATTCCCTATGTGACTTTAGACTTGGGATTCTATAGTTTCTAAATCTCACTCTCCTTCAATTGAGTTTTTTTAGAATATATCCAGATTAGACATTGGGTTAAGTCTTTGAATTTGGGATGGGACATCTTTGTGCCCCTCGCATTCTTTGAACATAAATGCATCAAAGGCTCTCCCCACCTCATTTCTATGCTATACTCGCAATTAAATTCACTTTCTTCCCCCGCTATCCAAAGCTATGTTGAGACATGGCATAGAGATTTACACCATACTAGACCTATTGAAGAATGGTCCAACATTTGGGCTGCTATTTCAGAATGCTCCCGCAACATGACGACACAAGAGTCGGCCTATAAAGAACTTATGAGATGGTATTTAGTCCCCAGTAGGAATACTCATTTGCAGCCTACCTAACGTAATCACTGTTTTAGAGGTTGCAGTACATCGGGTGACATCATGCACATCTGGTGGTCGTGTCCCTTTGTAGTTTGCTTCTGGACAAGAATATATAAGCTTATATCCTCGTTAGTACATACACCCATTCGCAGGGACCCCTGACATACCCTACTCCACTTTGAAATAGAGCCCCTAACTCGCTCTCAGTGAACATTGGTGGACTTTGTTTTGTTAGCTGCTAAACAAACTATAGCCCACTCCTGGATGAAACACTGCATTCCTTATAATGAATTTCAGCAGTGCACGCAGGGTTTTTTGTGAATGAACACCTTTCTAGTATTCTCACAGACGCCTACAAAAAATTTCAAAAAGGTCTGGACACCATAGTTTTCCATTGCTCTCCCTGAACTGGACCACATAACTCTAACTCTCACGTGATAACCGCTCTTCACCTTTTCAAGGCAGCTGCTCTCCTCCTTTCTCTCTCCTCTCTTACCTTCTTGTTTCCTCACTTTTTCACCATTTTCCTAGACTCCCTTCATTCTGCCCCTCCCCGCCTTCTCTGTTTTTCACAACTCTTTCATCGTACCTCTTCTTGTTATATAGCATTTGCTTTTCCCTTTCAAGGACACTGTACGCCAACTTCCTCCACATTTTTCCTTTTCCCTTCCCTTCTATTGTATTGATATTAGTGCCTTATTAGCATATACACAACTATCCTAGTCTCATCCTGCACATGTTGCTGTATATTTCCACTACAAGATAATTTTTCCTGGTTGTTTTCTCCATTGTTGCCTTGCTGTTTCATATTTCTACAGGACCCCTTCGGTTCAGTAGAACTGAAAGGCTGCTGTACGGGCTATTCACTATAGCCTGTACCGCTCAAGCCGTGTCAGAATAGAACATTTTTTTTGGGGGGGGCCATAGGAATGCATTGCTTGATTCCTATAGGCTATTTCAATTTGCAACAGCCAATAGCAAACTAGCATTGCACCCGGGTACAAATATGTGTTGGGATAGGCAATGGAATGCATCTGGCCTTGTTGTCTCAGTCAGATCTTTCCTTGCTAGGACCCCTCCAGACACTCTCTTGCATGACTTAGCCAAACTAGGTCAATAAATGTATTTTCTTTTAATGCAAATGCAAAATATATGAATCTGATCTGGTATCAGCCACTTGTACCCATGTACAGCAAAGCCCAGATTGGGAAAAGGAGAAGCAGTGCAAGAAGCCAATCAACTCATATGCTGCCAAAGAGCATGCTGATAGGAGGAGACAAAGAGGAGAATATATCAAAACTTGAGCAGACAAAATCTGGAGCAGCTGTGCATGTCAACCAATTAGCTTCTGTCTTTCACATAAGCTATTTGTGCCTGCTTACACTATGGTGGAATGAAAAAAATGTGGCAGAAGAACCACAGAAGAATCTTCAGTTTGGTCAGTTAAGATTTTCTAATCTTAACTGACCAAACTGAAGAGAGAAGCTGATTAGTTACCATGCACAACTGCTCCAGATTTTGTCTGCTCCAGTTTTGATGAATTCCCCCCAAACTGATAAAGTGATGAGCTCGTTAGTGTGTTGCTTCTCCTTTCATGCAGAAAAGGACAGAAGTCCACCTCTATCTAAGCTGCCTCCTACCCTCTGCCATGCAGCCGCATGTGAAGGGGTCTCTGATGTACAGGAGGGTTCTGATGTGAAGGGGGGCTCTGATGTTATGGGAGGGGAGTCTGATGTGAAGGGGAAGCTCTGGTGTGAAGGGTGCAATCTGCTGTGAAGGGTGGAATCTGATGTAAAGGGGGGCTCTGAGGTGAAGGGTGGAATCTGATGTAAAGGGGGGCTCTGAGGTGAAGGGTGGAATCTGAGGTGAAGGGGGGCTCTGAGGTGAAGGGTAGAATCTGATGTAAAGAGGGCCTCTGATGTGAAGGGTGGAATCTGAGGTGAAGGGTGAGCACTGAAGTGAAGGGTGGAATGTGATGTGAAGGGGGCTCTGATGTGAAGGGTGGAATCTGATGTGAAGGGGGACTCTGAGGTGAAGGGTGGAATCTGATGTGAAGGGGGACTCTGAGGTAAGGGGTGATTACAGATGTGAAGGGGGCTCCTAGTGTGAGAGGGGGCTCTGGTGTGAAGTGGGGACTGAGGACTCTGATGTGATTTCAGCACTTTGATGTGGAGTTTCTGATATAATGTATGTGCTGCAAAACACGGTACCACAATTATTATGTAGGATTTATATAGCGCCAACAGCAGGGGCGTCCCGAGGCTGGGTGACAACCGGAGCGGTTATCGGGTGTCACCCCGCTGACTCGCCAAGACGTCATTGCGCACGCGCGGCAATCTTCTGATACCTGCCGGCGGCCATCTTGGTGATGGACGCCGGCAGAGAGAGGAGAGGACAGTCACCTGGCGGGATAAGGTATGCCACCAGGTCCCCTTCTCTCTCTCCTGATACTGTCGGGCGTTCGGTCCATGACCGAGCGCTCCGACTTTTCAAAGGGTGGTGACACCAAAATGACTGTCAGTCATTTTAGTGTTACCCCTCCAATGGTGTCACCTGGGTGCGGGCCGCACCCCCCTTGTGACGCCACTGGCCAACAGTTTGTGCAGCGTTTACAACATTACAATCATTACAATTACAATACTATTCAAGACAAGATAGTAAGGAGGGCCCTGCCCGTGAGGGCTCACAATCTAACAATAGCGAGCGTTGCGGTACTATGAAAAAATAGCACATGTATTAGTTATGTTCCGTGCATGACAACACAACACATGCTACTGCACTACCGCCATAGCGTGCCATTCAGAATTAAACATAACACAACACACCTTTAACACACCACTATAATGTGATGACTTAGAAATAGCTCTTATTCTTTAAAATCACTTTTTCTTATAGATTAGCATTTTTTTCCCTTCGTCCAACCACAGAAATATAAAAACAGCATTTATCATGTCAAAACTATGTAATAAACACTGAGACTTTGAGCACACTATGCGCATGCGCCGTTGGCCCGTCCTTGCTGGAGGAGCCGGGAATTACAAGGGCGCTGCTTCTGCGCATGCGTGACGAGGGAAACATGGCTGCGTTGTGTAGAGGGATAACGCGACTGTCACCTGTGTTTCAGATCCGCCATGGGCTCTTTCGGGGCTACAGCGCTGGTATATTGTGTGGATGGGATAGAAATATATAACGGCGGTGTATTCAGTTTGAATGCGGGGCTGTGCTAGGCTGGGACTGTATGGACAATGATTGCAGGAGGGATCATTAGTAAATCTGCGCTGTGCTGTGTGCCTTGACTCGCATATGCTCTGTGCCTTGACTGTGGATCATCAGATAGAGTGAAATCCTCCTATGCTGTATATATGTACAGGTAGTTGGTACTTTTATTATTTCTCTAAGGCTCACCATACATGTTACAATCTGATCATAATATCGGATGTGCATGGGATTAGTGAAAACCAAGTTCACTTAAAGGAGAACTATGAGGTGAGTGCTTTTCACTCACCTCATAGTTCTAGCCGACCTGTGACAATGAGACTGTCACAGGTCGGCTCAGTAGATCGGGAGGTGAGCGAACACATACCTGCGTTCGCTCACCTCTCGATCCTGTCACGGCTCTCTGCCGTGACAGGGGAGGGGCTGGATTCCCCCCTCCCCGCTCTGATCCGCCAGCGCTGACTGGCGGGACAGACGGGGAGGGGGCGGGTACAGCTGGCTGCCTCTAGATAGGCAGAGCCAGCTGTCATTCACACAGCTGGGCGGATCCCTGCACAATTGTCGGGATCCGCTTCAGCTGCGGTGGCTCAGTATACCGCGAGCTACAGGGTGAACTATGGGGAAAAGTCTTAACCCCATAGTTCTCCTTTAAGCCTGCGAAAACTGTCAGTGACCTTTGTCTTTGGTAATTAAAATAGAATTATGGGGGTAACCATAATGCTATGGGGTAACCATAGAATAGAATATGTATTGTTCGCTCCCAATACATATGTATGTGTTCGCTCCCTTCCAGATTAATAGAGCCGATGTGTGACCATTTCATGGTCACACATCGGCTCTACCTATGAGAATAAGTGAAAATCACTTATCTCATAGTGCTCCTTTAAGTCATGTCCCAAGTCGCAGTGCAGTGGAACGGACGGCATTAGGGTACTGCGCATTTTGGTGCTGGCGTACAAACTGGGTGGAAGGTGTGTTTGGGGTACCATTCAAATGAATCGCAACGCAACACACCTCCCACACCAGAATGCGCAGTGGGTGCGATTGTGTGGTACAGTGCGTTAATCGCATTGTACTAGTGTGAATGGGCCCTCAAAAACACTGACATGCATACACAACAACAGACACATTCTCACACACACAAAAAAATGTTTTTAAGATCTACCCAGTCTCCCTACCTTACGACAACTGGAGTGGATCCTCAGCCTGGGGTCCAGGGTGGGCTGCTGTGCTGTGACGAAACTCCATCCATATGTACTTTGCTTGTACAGCACCCTTGCGCGCCATGAAGAGGTGCCTGGAGCCAGAATGTGATGTCACTCCAGTCTACGCACCTCTACAGGACACTGAGGGAGATGTATGCACTGCATGTAAGGATGGAGCTCCCTCGCGGCCATAGCCCCATCACAAGCTGGCACTCTGCACCGGGCAGCATATTTTGAATGGCCGCTTGGCAAGAGAACTGACAGTGCTGCGCTAGGGGGAGGCTGAGGAACCTCTGAGCTAGAAAAGTGGAAGGCACGCTGAGACCCACTGAACACCCACCATTTGAGAACCAAGGGTCTAAAGGTAATTGCACAATCGGATTGTAACGCGTGTAGTGAGCTTAGCACAGTTGTATGATACCTATCAACAACATGGCTGTATGCAGAATAACATATAAAAGTCTAATGTACTAAGCCTGGCTCTCAGTGGTGTGAGTGTAACCTGGGACTTCGATGCGCTTCTGCCTTTTACAACCCATTGTGTAACAATTTTCCAGGTACACTTCAGACAATTAGATTTCCATGTTATTCTGTTATGGCCGTTCACATATGAGCGATCTGCAATCGCTCAGCAAAGTACAGGAGCTTCTTTGGCCCCAATAGACTTCAGGGGTTTTTTTTGCGCCTAATGTTCTGCTTCTCCAAGTAAGAAGCTTTGAAATGGCAAAAACGTGTATTCGAGCATGCAGTAATATGTGCAAAAAAGACCAAAGAGGCCACCATGTCTGAATGTCAATACTGCAGCAACAGATGAAGATTTTAGCACATATGTATAACCTGTAGATCTGATTTGTGTTATTTATAATATATTTACAAAATATTTCTAAACAGGACTCAATAAATTCTTTTTTTATTCTCACGCTGAACACACCAGACTGATGGTGGCACATTACCCTATAAATATCACAATCTCTTCCATATACGTGATTCTGGTTAAACTACCATGCGGATAGACGTGAACTGGCAAGGATATAAGAAAACAACCTAGTTATAAATAATACATAGTTTAAAGTTAAACTTCAGGCACAAAAACTTTAAACACATTCTGCAATATTCACAAAGGATATAAATCCACTTTGTGTGCACCAAATGCCTTTGCAGAGCCAGATATTCCCTTATAAAAGTAGTGGTGACATCACCAATGTGCTGTACATAGCCTGTGCTGAGCTGTGGGAGGGGCCCAGCAGACCCCATCCCCTACAGGCTTCCTTCAAAAAACTACAAGAGGGGGTGGAGATAAGACCAGTCATCTGCACAAGGAGACAGAGCAGAATTCACTGGTCTCTATTACAGGAAGCTCCTGCACAGATGCAAAGTTTCACACTGGAGTTCAAGTTTGAATTTCGAACAATTGTAATGGATGGTGTCATGTTTTTTTCAAAGGTGATGAATTCTATTCCTTTCTATTAGCAGTTAAACTGCTTATACCTTATTTTGTTATGAAGGGGCCCCTGGTAGACTGGTAATGGAGACTGCTAGGGTCAATGTCATAGGTGTGTTCCATGTCACGTGACAGGGAATGACCCCTTTTGTAAGATCTTAAAGAGACCCTGTCACCAACTTAACATATTGCAGGTAAAAGCACAGAATTATCCAGTATTAAATGCTAAGTTGCAGTGTTTTACTTTTCCAAAATGATTTTCTATTGCATTATGTGGTGCTGAACTTGCTATCATATTTGATTAGGTCATTCCCTAGCACAGCCGCCTCCCTTCTGCCATGTCCTAGCCCTCTCCTCTTCTTGGAATGTCTGATCACTGTCTGCTGGCCCAGCCCAGCTCCTCTGCCCCTCACCTCCCTACATAACCTGTTATGTAGCTGCCAGGGGAGGAGTGAAAAAGAATGCTATAGAGCAGGGGTCAGCAACCTTTTACACCCCGAGTGCCATTTTTGCAACCATCAGACAACTGGGTGCCAATGAACAATAGCGCACCATAGTATTAGTTAAATATCACATTTTACACTCATAGCTGTACTGCTAATAGTAAGTTAAACTGACTAATAATGGTAATGTGTTTACTTTGTTATTAGCAGCACAACTATAAGTGACAAAAAAAGGAATGCACACACAAAACATGTTATGTTTATGCTAAAAAGTGTGATCCCTGTGCCTGTATTCCATGGCTCAGTTGTGCTATGTCTGGCCTGTAGGATGTTACTTTCAGCTGATGTCAGACTAGCAGCAATGTACGGTAGGCCTCAGATCAGCACCAATACACGCATTGCATGGCAGACCTCAGATCAGCACCAATACACGCATTGCATGGCAGACCTCAGATCAGCACCAATACACGCATTGCATGGCAGACCTCAGATCAGCACCAATACACGCATTGCATGGCAGACCTCAGATCAGCACTATTACACGGCGATCCTCAGACCAGCACCCATACATGGTAGACCTCAGACTAGCACCAATACATGGTAGACCTCAAACCACCACAAAATTGCAGACCTCAGACAACCAACGCATGGGAGACCTCAAACCACCACCAAATTGCAGACCTCAGACCACCTCTAACACATGGCAGACCTCAGAGTACCACTAATTTCCTGCAGACCAGCTCCAATTTACACACTTCAGTCTGCATATTAGCTAAAAACACTGTATGATTGATACATTTGCAATTTGTCATGCTTGAAAGAAAAAAAAAAAAAACTATTGTAGAGGCAGTCTTCCCTAACTACATGGATCAAGACATATTAGGCACACACTCAGACCCTCACAAATGCAGAGCAGTATCATCACAAATAGCATTGATTTTATTCTTATCCTACAGATTAGTGCAGAATTAAAAGCAAAGCTATTTGTGGCTGTTGATCATGCTGTGCATTTGTGAGGGTCTGCATGTGTGCAGGTATGAGGACTAAGATTTGTGCAGGTAAACGGTATGCATGTGGCACTCACAGCAATATTTCTGGCCATCCTCCAGCACCTTTTACTTTTTTGTACTCTCAGCCAGCGTAATCGGCGGTGAAATCCGCATGGTGAGTGAGAAAGCCCGTTCATGTCCGACGGGCCGGCAGATGAGCTTTCTTTCTAGGCAGGAGCTGGGGTAGACCGATTTGAAGGCATCCTCAGCGCGCCATTGCGCTCCTATAACATTCACCACTTACGGAAGGTGGGTGGACCAGGCATGTAATTGACAGCCAGCTTGAGGGAGCTGTCAATTACATGTAAACTAAAGAAAGAGAGCGCGTGCCAGATGCCAAGACCTCGCGTGCCAGGCAGGGCACGCGTGCCGGGAGTTGCCGACCCCTGCTATAGAGTGTCACTTGAGTCTGCTAGGACTACTGACATCACATCCAAGATGGCGGCACAGAGCTCAGTACACAAGGGAGGCTTTTACAGGTAAATAACATACATAAAATATATTGAATGCACAAACAATCTTATGGGAAGATTGTTGTTGAAATGAATGCTCTGGCTTTTCTGTTTAAAGAACACTTACAGTAGTGATAAATATATTATTGTAAATGATTGGGAAATGACTGGTCTAGTCCTGTGTGTCTTCAAACATGTGACTGGACTTCCACTTGAAGTTGGGGCAGACCAGGCTTAATGGATAGGCTTACAGTGGATTTCCCATTTACAAAGACAAAGAAACTGTACAACATTACACTCAAATGTGTATCAATGGGGCATATCAGGGCTCTGTGCACAGGTGGGATGATAGATAGATAGATAGATTGGATCGCAAGAATAATGACTTGGGTCACTTTATGTCTTTGCATTAGATTAATAGGAATAATCTTAAAATTGTGTGAAAACGATGGCCTTTAAAGAGATCCTGTTGCTGGATTTCAACCTTTAGAGGACTAGAGTTATACAGCATTTAAAGGAGAACTATGGGGTCAGTGCTTTTCCCCATAGTTCTCCTAAGGGTAACGGGAGGACACAAACTAGCATCACCCAAAGCTCAGTATACCGCGAGCTACAGCTCGCGGTATACTGAGACCGCGCAGCCGTGACGGATCCCAACAATACTGTCTGGATCCACTCAGCTGCGTGAGTGAGAGCTGGCTCTGCCTATCTAGAGGCAGAGCCAGCTGTAACCGCCCCCTCCCCGTCCATTCCACCACTCAGCGCTGGAGGATCGGACAGAAGAGGGGGGGAATCCCTGCAGGGAGCCGTGAGTGACAGTCGCGGCTCTCTGCAGGCACAGGATTGAGAAGTGAGCGAGCGACGGTATGTGTTCGCTCACTTTCCGATCTATTGAGCCGACGTGTGAAAGTTTCATTGTCACAGGTCGGATCGAACTATGAGGCTGAGTGATTTTCACTCGCCTCATAGTGCTTTTAAATACTATGGGGTGGGGTCTATTTATAAACAATAGAGCTATTCACCCTGCAAATCCCTGTGAATGTTCATTCTGTGCGAATAGAGGCAAAATCAAATGTTCTTAGTATATTTTCTTTGCAGGTTGAATGTATCGTTCTCTAATACCGCATTATGGCCATTAGATGGAGCTGAGGAGCAATGTGCACAGAACAACGTTCACAGAGATTCACAGGGCAAATGTCTCTGTGAATTGTTTATAAATAGACCCCCAAGTCTCTTTTAACTCTGAAAGCATAACGGGTGTGATACTGTATTTAATCAGTGACCACTTTTTTTCTTTATTCTAGCAGGCCCATCATATCAGTATATTTTGGTGGAGCGCAAAGGGAAGAATGAGAATGTGGGTTTTATACAGCTGAATCGCCCCAAAGCCCTCAATGCTTTGTGTGATGGACTGATGACCGAGATTAACCAGGCTCTAGACTCCTTTGAAGGGGACCCTCAGATTGGAGCAGTTGTTATCACCGGCAGTGAGAAAGCCTTTGCTGGTTAGTTATGGTTCACAGCAGCAATGTTTGATCAGATGAGTGTATCTTCTTTATTTTAGACCCTAGACCAAAATGAGCAGCCACTGCAAGGGTAAATTTTTTAAATGCCCGAAGTTCTTCTTTAAATTGTCATATGTGTGTACCGACAACATGCAGCAAGTATGGTAGCATAAAATGTCACTTAATATTAAAGTCCATCTCCATCCAGAATTGATTGTAATCAATTTTAAATGGAATGAGGAAGAGTTAGAGCTCCTAGTAGGTTTTCATTGCTGCCTCCTACTCCACTAAGGGGTGTCACTGGGTTTGATAAAATATTGATGGTGCACAGAATATATGGCACACAGACCACTGATTTATGGAATGCACCAAAATATTCAAGTTGAACAGGAAGATGCCGCAAGTGCTTTTAAATGTTGAAAAATGCCAAAGTGCAATATGTCTCACAATCTGCGTCACATTATTAATTTTTCAGAAAATGAGTTTCAGTATTTTGGCATAATGGAGGGGTGCAGTATCATACCAACTTAATGATGGCACAAAACAGTCAAGGTCATGGTTTCTATATGAACTGCGGCATAATACTCTAATTGTAATGCAATGTGATGCGTGAGATGTTGCATTCCTCTACAACCGCCAGTCATAGTTTATACGCCCCCGGGTTTTTTAGTGACACCCTTATGACCCCAGGATAAGAAATGCAAGAAATGGGGGTCACCTTTGCAGAAAGGTGCACACAGAAATAAAAACCCTGCAGATGTTCCAACCCTTGACTGCTCCATCCAAAACACCATTAAAAGTGTTGGCTTAAGTTGGGCTTTAGATCTTAAGTTGAAGAAGTCAAGTTAGGGTTTTGTGTGTAAATACAGCACAGATCGATGCTTCTTGAATGAGTACTAGGATGGTTTTGATCATTGAAAATTCAGTCAGCATTTTCTTCTCAGACTTGTAGCTAGGGATGAAAGCTGGCTTGGACTGAACCTGGAGGAAATCTCGGAGTGGCGGCCCAATTAACTGCAAACAGGACATTGACCTTATATGACCACATGGCCATGACATTGACCTAATATGGCCATGAGATTGACCTAATATGGCCATGTGGCCATATAAGGTCAATAGTGTCACCACACCATTTCTCTAAGCCTCTGCATATAGGGCAATGTGCTGTAAATCTCTAGCAGGGGTAAGCAACCTCGGTGCTTCAGCCCTGGCAGTCATACCGGTCAGAGTCTAACAATGCCTCATGGGTTCCTCAACAGCTGGAGTACCAAGGTTGCCTACCGCTGATCTATAGGAATGGGTAGGGGTATGAGACGTTGGAGTAGCTATTAACTGATAGTGCTTTGAACAACACCAACATTTATACGGCCCTACATTTAAGATGCTACTGCAGAAGGGTGTCAACAATGCAGTGATTTGTTGCAGAAGGAAGAGAGTCATAACCCAATCAAAGAAAGTGCCTAGTGGTATTTAAAAAACGATCCCAGGGGTACTTAAAGAAAAGACGGCCCAGTCTGACTGGGGTGGACAGCCTGCCTCGGGTGTGATTTTTGTTGTTGTTGTTTTTTTAGATTGACTGTAGTTCTACTTTAAGTTTTAAGTTATTGTGCTAACAATTTCTAAAATGAATGATTGTTCATTCCTGGCAGCTGGGGCAGACATTAAAGAGATGCAAAATAGAACCTTCCAAGAATGTTATGGAGGAGGCTTCCTGTCGCACTGGAATCATGTGTCCACTGTAAAGAAACCAGTCATTGCAGCAGTTAATGGTTATGCGGTAAGATAAAACTCGCACTGTTCACTACGACAAACGCCAAACTGACCAACACACTAGAGTACTCTGAAAAACCCAGGTGTCGCTACCCAACCTCAGCACTAAGATAATAATAGACTTCTGACCTGAGAACGAAAACCAAGCCCCTTGAAGTAATTGAATTTTTTTTATTGACTTCACATATATTGTTAGACTTGTGTGGTTTTGAAATGATAATCACTAGTGTCTAAAAAACAAGTAACTTTAATAAGTTTAATATTAGTGATGCACCGACACCAGTATCGGTGCGGATGCAGAGTATGTGGCCAAGTACTCGTCCAAATGCTCCGATGCCTAGCGAGTCATTACACGCTGCTCGGATTCCTGATTGGCCGGGAAGCCGGTTCCATGCTCCCTCGTCACATATAATGACTAGCCGGGAAGCTGGCCATACAGGAAGC
>NW_017306993.1:565947-567204 GCF_000935625.1 Nanorana parkeri
CCCCCCCCCGGCTTTCTGATTGGCCAGAAAGCCAGCTTCATGCCCCCTCATCACCTAGAGCGCTGCATAATGACGTGTTGCCTGGCTTCCTGATTGGCCAACTTCTCGACCAATCAGGAAGCCAGGCAATGCGCCATTACACGGCGCCGGGCTTCCTGATTGGCCAGAAAGCCATGCTTTCTTGTCACCTAGTGACGATGGAGCATGGAGACGGCTTTCCTGCTAATCGGGAAGCCGGGTGGCGAGTCTTTACGCGCCATCCGGCTATTTAGAAAGCCAAGTGGCGAGTTATTACACGCCACCTGGCTTCCTTAATGTGATTTCCAGTATCGGCGAGTACCGAAAAAAATAAATATCGGTACTCGATAGTTCATATATTTTAAAACGTAATAGTGAAACAATTAAACCTTTCAATTTAGTTCCATCCTTGCTGCTGATCTTACAGTTAATACAGTTAACAATACAATTTCAATACAGGAGGGGTTAAGAGGGCCCTGCTCGTGAAAGCTTACAATCTAGTAGGAGGTACAAAAGGTAATAATATTATGTGGAGGTGGGATAGGCTTCCCTGAAGAGATAAGTTTTCAAGGATCACCTAAGGTGGATAGAGTAGGAGATAAGTGGACAGATTATATACACATACTGGTTTATTCACACATTTTTATCAGGGAACCTAGTAAAGGTGTTAGACCAAATTTATAAAAAGATTGATTAACAATGACACATGCCAATACAATGATGACAAATATGTAAAAAAATGAGAGAGAAAAAGTGGGGACTGGTACAGTATAGCCAATTCAAATTATTTGTTGTAGTTTAGGTGCTATACTGAAGTTGTTCCTTTATTTTTTTCCCTCCCGACCATCTCTCACTCAGACACACAGGTATCTGTCTGTGACAACTGTCTGTGTACATGAAAATTACTACTACAAAAATGTTTGGGTTCTGCAATCTACATTCAAAATTGGAAGACCTTTAAAGGCTACGTTTAGCTGTTATACCATGCTTCATGTTACACCCATATATAAGGTGTAACATGAAACTTAATCACATACACAGACACTTACCTGAATCGTGGGTCTCTTCTCCACGCAGGCTCCTGCCAGTTTTTGAATCAGGCATGGCATGGCGGTGCGCTAGCAGGGTTAGTTTTAGGTTTTTTTTATTGCTTTCTTTATTTTATTTTTTTATTTAAAAAAAGGGATAAAAAAGTAAAAAAAATAAAGAAAGAAAACAATAAAAAAAACTTTTATTTTT